>NC_051184.2:33986222-34098722 GCF_013339695.2 Rhipicephalus sanguineus | reverse complement strand
GAGAGACTTCGTTCACTGTTAAGGGTTTTAAGTTATTAAGGCGAAAGCCTTAGATGCCTCACCAAACGCGAAAATTTACCGTCGGCGGCGTCAACACGAGTGATGCAGAAAAACCCATCATGACGTCACAGATCGCCAAGTTTGTAACGTCGCCATGACGTCACATGACGTGACGTGACATGATGACGTCATCACGTGACATCTTCGCTTGGTCATAAGTTGGCCGATCACGGAGGCTGCGCGCAACCATGTTACGTGCAGAAATCTTGCAATGCATTCGATCCTGTAGGCAGAGGCGAAGGCATCGACTAAGAAGGAAAGAAGAAGAAGATGGCTTTCGCCTTTGAGCCGTCCTATGCAATGCATAAGGGACCCTTTTATCTCTATTCTAAGTAACAATATACAACTATAGCTTATCTCTGGTTTGACAGGTCTCGCTTAACAATTTTTGTTTAAACTCGATAAACACGGTTGTAGAAATCAGAAAGAGCTTATATAAAGTTTGTTCGTCAGTGACGCGGTCCAAACGCATGGCTGGGACATGCGTCGGGGTCAACGGCCGATATTGTGGTATTAGTATATGCGTCAGATTACGCTCCTTATGTTGAATTAAGGGGCAGTGATAATAAAAATAACCATCATTTTTTGTTTTGTTTTTTCCTCGTGAGTGCGTGCCATACGCAGGTGGCATCATCGTGATAAATGTGATATCTAGTCCAGCTACGAGGCAGAACGAATTTTTCGTCAACTACGCGCCTTTCCTCTCTCACAAATCCGTAGGAATATCCTTGTATTTAGTGCGGCAAACAGGTTAACGTAAGAAGTGGTCTGTATCAAAGGCTCGTTTCTTTCTTTGACACAACCTAGCGAAACCGGAGAGAGATAGGGATAAAAGTAAATTAAAGACAGGGGTGTTAACCAGGAAAAAAAATCCGGTTGGCAACCCTGTACTGGGAAAGGGAAAATAAAGTTTGAAAGATAGAAAGAGAAGGAGAGAGCCTGTAACTACACTACAAAATCATGTCAATAGCACTGTCCAAAATCAACGCGTGAGCGAAACCAACAGACAATGAAACCAAGGATGTTGTATGGGTCACATTATTTGTAGTCTTTACCTGTAGTGTTGTAATTATGACATAAGTGAAAAGGTATTGAAGTGGACAAAAAGATGAGTTTCCATCTGCAGGGACCGACCCTACAACCTTCGGATAGAGCATCGGACGCGTTATCCGAAGGTTGTAGGTTCGGTCTCTACCGGCGGCAAGTTGTCCGTAGCAGATGGTGGTGATAATAATGAATCATTGCCCATCCTTTGGTAATGCGTTGGCAGATTTCAATCACACATTCCTTAATTAAGCTCTTCACATGGTGTAACGCCGTGTTGCGATTCTAGTCCTCTGCCACGCGATGTTACGTTTGGTAACCTGATTCCTTGCCCGACACGACGACTGTATGGGGTCCATTTTCGAAGCGGTTTCAAGCTCCGGCGACGTGGCTCTGTGGTGGAATACCGGACTAGAACCCCGATTTATTTCTGATTTTTGTTAAGGCCACGTGAAATTCTGCACCGCACGCGGCGTCTTCAATGCCCGCGTGTGATGAGGCACAGAAGACTTTCGCTTAAATAAATGCGATTCGTAATACAGCTACAAATCAGAGCGGACATTTCGTCAACTAAAAAGCTTTTATTTCTGAGAAATCCACATGGATTTGTTTCTAGCTTCTTGCTACGAACGGCTGGACGCCAAGTTTCCCTTTCAAGACCCTTCCTTCCTGTTGCGGTATTCCGCAGAACTCATTCGCCCATTTGAAATAAAATCGAGTCTGTACTCGTGTGTGCGAACGGGGTATAGGGCGACGTGTTAGCGGGTGAGAAGGAAAAAGAAAAGGAACCGCGTCATCACCGTTGAAATCTCGCTCGGCGCACAGCTCTCGACGGGCGAGTGTGTGTGCGTGCTGGAGAACGCCATTTACGTCGTAAAACCGCGAGGAAATCGTCGGCCGACCAGGGCGGCGACGCTAGAGAACCTCGAGGCGAGCCGCGCCGGAATTCGTGATTTACAGCGCTGTGGGAGCCGTGGACAGAACTTCTTGTACGCTGCTGCTCGTCTCCGGGGGACCGATAAAGGAACGCGCTGCTTTTTTTTACTGAACGGTGCGAGCTATTAGCCTGAGTGCGCTTGTGATACAAGTGAGCTAGCGCTGGTTCTTCGAAGTGATTCGGTGTTTTACGTGAGGAGACAAGGTGGACGATGTCGTTCGTGGTGCGCGACGCTCGGATTTCCGTGTTTCTCTCTCTTCCCATGGTTGGTTGCTGAATTTTTTGGCTAGTAATAAGCTGAAATTAGATTTGGTCGTGGCGCGCCATAAAATACATTGAGGAGTCATCTGTATACACTTTCTTCTCTACCACGTGGCCCTGATTTCAGGTGTGGCGAATTCTACGGTGTTTCTTGTACTTCGGTATTGAAAATCTGTTGTTCAGGCTTTATATTTTTATAGCGACTTTACACGCTTATATAAGACATTATTGCTTGCGCAATCATATGTCCAGCTGTTATGGTCTCATTATGGGACTGACAGCACTGTAGGTAAAATAAATAAATAAATCGAATGAATAGTTTGAGCTTTCCACGGCTAATATTTGTTTGGACCAGTCGAACCAGTTCTCTTGTGAACTTAGTTCATCTCGTGGTGTCATTCTCAGCATTCTGGCATCCCGCATGGTTATCAAACATTCTGAAGGCTGCACTTCTACCCAACCGGAGTGAGCGTAAGAGCACTCTGGCAAATCGGAGCCATCAAGATGCCGAGTTCGAGATTGTCCAGAAGGCATTGCTGCCCTTGCTTCTCCGTACGTTTCAACACGCTTCAACGGGACGACGCGCGCGTCAGTTGTAAGGCGAAACCCTTCGATGCCTCATCAAACGCGAAAATTGACCGTCGGTGGCGTCGGGGGCGAAGTCAGCCGCATGGTGACCATCGGCGGTATGGTGAAGTGATCGAGCGATGATTTTTTGCAACACAAAAAATCACGACGCGATGACTTCATCATGTGTCGCCATCATGACGTCACAGATCGCCGAAATCTGTGACGTCATCGTGACTTCACTATGACGGCACATGACGCCATCATGTGACATCGTCTCTTGTTCAAAGGCGGGTCGATCCCGGAGGCTGTGTAAAACCACGTTAGGCGCAGAAAGCTTTCAGGGGAGGAAAGAGGGATTTGTACATCGAGGGAGAAGAAAAAGATGGCTTTCGCCTGCGAGCCGTGTTAGGCGAATGCATCATGGACCGCGTGAGTTTTATGCGTCTATCATCACATTGATCCGTACCAGTGTGTGGGAATTTTGTTAGGCAAACGGATTCAGTTTTCATTTTAAAGCATTTATGATTCAGTTCTATATTAACCACACTAATATAATAGCTGCTCGCTTAATATTAGAGTGCGTGGCGCAACCTCACAAAGCGATTTCTGCACAACTGCCTGAGCTCCTTATGGTCGACTTCGACGCTCTTCTATGTTCTAAACCACATCCTGTGATTATGAATAAAGACTGCTGCGATTTGTAGCCGCCATTTCTTAACGTGGCAGTAACCACAGTGGAGAAGTGCAGAATCACCTGAAGGCTGTTGGCTTGTGTTTAGAAAAAGTTTATTTCATCATAGGATGCTACATTAACACTGGGCTTAACGTCCGCGTAGACTAGAAATCTGCAAATGACGGTGATGCCAATGCGCGTATCCTTAGAAAGTGAAAGAAAACCGTCCGATTTGCTCTCGTGTAGGGGCCCTGGATTGTCCCATTCCCGACACTCTTACAGTAAGGTGTAAGGTCGAATCATTGACGGGAGCAGGTAAGGATTTGATATGCGGCGATCCTTTATGGCTTGTAAACGCGGCGCTAAAGATTCATGAAACACTAATACTCTCGTGTCAGGTGTTTCGCTGGGCGCTAGGTCCGTCGTTCAACCTGAGAATACAAGCTCCGGTCCTAGAACTGCGGCGCGCCTCTCATTAATCCGTGCAAGAGAGTTGTGCTACAGTTGAAACCCGCAATAACGAAATCGGCGGGGAAAGCACAAAATTTCGCTCTTGCGGGAATTTCGTTGGCGCGAGAATGCGGCAGAAAAGACATGGAATTTGCAAAAAACACATTTTATTTCTAAAAGTTAATAAGTTTGCTTTGGCGGGCCTTACCATGCACCAATTTCATACCTCTCACTCGGCAATCTCGTTTGCCACGGCGCAAAGTTCGCCCCGCCCTATGCAATGGTCAGTGATGGCGGCACTGCGCTGTCACCAGTACCGTCATCAAGTGCGCCTACAGGTGAACCTTCTTCCGGCTCCGCTGAATCAACGCGGATCAGCGCAGTATCGTGGACAGCGAGCTGCACGGAACGCCGAATTCTTCAGCGATGTCCATTTCTTTCCTGCCCTTTTCCACCTCACTGATGATTGCAACCTTATCTTCCAGAGTGATGAACTTCCGCTTTTTCGTTGAAGGCGGCATCTTCGCAGACAGCGAAATCGGACGAAGCAATCGCAACACACAATTCACGTTGCACCAAGCGACCAAGCAAACGCTCCACAAATGGCTCCACACGCGCGACCATGTGCTCGCGAAGCCGACAAAGCCAAGCAGAGCGCCAATCCAATGAACGAAACTCATGAGGAATGTGGATTTGGCTACGTAGTCCGCGATAACGAGCAAGTGTTTCGGCAAGCCATCATCATCATCATTGTCGCCAGCTTTGTTTTTTTGTAAACAACGATGGCGGCTGCTTCTCAAGTGCGCTGTAGCGATAGTTTTGCACAATTTAAGTGTAGCACGAATGCATTTCAGCAGATTTCGAATGTAGTTAATGTTGCGAGAGTGCATTATTTGCGCACTCGTGTTTCATAAATTTCGTTAATGAGGGACTGCGGTATGAATATCTTTCGTAGTCGCGAGTTACGATATGCATTGAGTCCTACGGACGTTTGCCGGTGCTCCGAAAATATTTCGTTGCGGTGAGAATTTCGTTCCCTCGGGATTTCAAGGTCTTCCTTCGAAAACTAGCGAGATGAACATGTCTCTGCATGGAAAAAATCACCTGCTTGGAATACCCGAAAGGCATTTGACGTCATGAAAATAAGGAAATGCTATTGAACGAGACATACACGGCTGTGGGCGGACCTTAAATGTATTATTAGGTTGTAACAGACTACAGTAGACGTCTATGGGTATACTTTCAGGTCCAGCGTTTGCATGCTGCCTTATGCGTGCGTGCATACATACATACATACATACATACATACATACATACATACATACATACATACATACATACATACATACATACATACATACATACATACATACATACATACATACATACATACATACATACATACATACATACATACATGCATGCATGCATGCATGCATGCATACATACATACATACATACATACATACATACATACATGCATGCATGCATGCATGCATGCATGCATGCATGCATGCATACATACATACATACATACATACATACATACATACATACATACATACATACATACATACATACATACATACATACATACATACATACATACATACATACATACATACATACATACATACATACATACATACCCTTAAGTTAGTGCAACCTTTGTGACACACCAGCAGCTTCGAGTGCGCGGAATCTTTTGCAGTTTAATGCTGCGCGCATCTATGACTGCTGTAGCGTTTTCTGTTCTCCTTCGAAGCGAAATCTAGCTGAGTGCTGTTTCGTAACCCAGATGCTACCTCGTTGCCTCCATGGGACCATTTGGGCATGAATGATGAATGCAGTATTGCGCGTAACAGCAGACCTCCCAGCTTTCTCACCACCACTATATTGAAGCCGGTGCACCCGCTATGCGAACTCTTGCTAAGGCGCGTACGACGGTACATTCAATACGCAAGCTTCTCTCCGCATTAAATATCTTTTTTTGTTTCTTTTTGGCAGTTTCAACATGAGCGAGCGTAATTTGGTTTTCTCGTTTACAGCGCAAGTGTTCGTGACTCGCAGCTTCCTGTCGGCGACACATGGTACTACGCTATACGATACTCTCTCGGCCGATATTTATTACGACCGACTCGCGTGCCTTCCGGATTACGTAACTCTCTTTTTTTTTCTCGTCTCGCTGTCTCGGTTTTCTCGCAGTGGCCGCTGCTGGCGGTTCTGTCGATCGCTTCACGTTAGCTGGTGTCGTAAACGGTTTACGACTTTGCTGTGGTACCGGCGCTTTATTTTGTCCCGCGCTCGTAGAAGCCAGAGTACAACAGCAACAACGAATAAATATAGGTGACGGAGGTCTGCGGTTTGAGCCAGTAACGTTTTAGATCATTGCAACAGGGGGGCCTTTCTTTTCCGAAGAGTTTCGTGATTCCTCGTTTTCTATTCTTTCCTGTCCTAACTTGCTTGTTGTGAAGAGGTAGAGGTTTATATGACCTCGGTTACTCCATTTCCATAAGTTCTACAGCGAAAAAAAAAAGTGTGACTCAAAATAAAAAATGAACAACTAAAGAAGAAAACATATAGCACACTGAAACAAGTCAAGATAACATGGTAACGCACAGTTCGCTTGCAGGAGTTCACATGACAATGCCTCTTCTCTTTCTTTTTTTTTTCGTTGTTGGTTAAGCTGAAATAAAACTGTCTTGTGAAAAGCGCGGCTAGCTTGTAATGATCCATTGCTAGCGACAAGTCTGCAGACATGACAGGATTATTCTCTTGTAATGGTGATCAGGTAAATCTGCCTACATAAATTGCTCGTTTGACGGAATGATGCCAACCTTCATAATTTTGCGGTCTTCTTCTCGCGTTTTCTCTGTGTAGCAAACTACGTACCCTTCGTCTTATCGCTGCCTCTTGTAGTACTTCGCGCAAAGTTTCTCCAACGCGTCCAAATGCCCTGTCCAGCCGGCGCCGCTGTTGCTCTCACTTCACAAATTACACCCCCCTCCCCCGTTCCCCACACTCTCCTCTCTTACCGCCCTTTACCTTCTGATGCTAGAGAAAACCGCAAGTAAGTCATCCTACGCGAGTCCGGACTTCTCCCTCGCGACGTGAGTGCTCAAATGAGCTACATCCATGCCTCAGGAGCGCTTCAGTGCAGCGCGAGCCGAGTCTGTTTTGAAGGGTTCCCTCATAGCAATCGTTTCTTCTAAGCAGCCTTGGCGAAGCTAGTTGGCGAGTCCCAGGGGACCTGATGTCGCGTGCAGCTGACGTTTGCAATCAGCGAGGTGTCCAGAGCCCTTTGGACACCGCGGCGCACACGAAACGTAGTGCACTGCTTGGAATGGTAAAGTTAAACACGCGCTGTCCGGTCTCCGTGCCTAATTACGAAAACGCAGGATTTACCCAGATGCCTGCTGTACAAGCCGGTGACAAGCGGCTTGCTGTCTTTCAGCGTTTTCCAAGTTTTCCGTGGCGCTGAGCAAGCTGCAGCGCTGAGAAAACCTTACCCCACCCTTGCCTGTAGCTATCTGAGGATAATGAACCAGCGTTCCGTTAATGCACTAAGTGACTGAGTTGTTCTCGTAGCTTGAAACTATACCGTCCGCTGTCATGCGTTCCCATTTTGAGCGTGCCTGCTTTTAGCTGTGCCTTTCAGTGGCTCTGTTGCGGACGCTTTTAGGCGCGTGTTACCGGCATCGTAAATGATCACCACCGTCGTATCTTCTCTCACGTACGGTCATGTTGCGCAACTTCTGTGGGCTGTTCGCGTAGTAGGGCCTTGGGTCTCCGGCCCAAATGAGCCGTGTTCTCGTCGAAGCGTTTAACACTGCGGTGACTTTCGAAAATTTGAAACGTCGAACGCAGCCACTACGTCTTTCTGAGTATAGAAACTACGTGATGTTGCGGAGAAAAAAAAATAATAAGCCAGCCAGTTCCGCGTTACAAATACCGTCGGAGTGAGCTGTAGTGATGATGACTATCGGTGCAAAAACATCAGCATCATCATTTCGTGTCTTTTATTTAACGAAAATTATCATAGTCATTATCATCATTTCGATAATAATCGCCATTTCGTTGAATCTATATTTATTTCTTTATGCACTCCCTGCTCTGGTCACTTGACCTGCGTGACTGCTGCTACTACTACTACTACTATAGGGGCGTAGCCAAAAATTTTTCTCGGTTTCAACCATTCATTATGTATGTTCATGCCTGTGTTTGTATATGTAGGTTTATATATACACATGCAAAAATTGAAAAATTTCGGGGGTGGTTTCAACCCTCCCCCCGGCTACTGCTACTACTACTACTACTACTACTACTACTACTACTACTACTACTACTACTACTACTACTACTACTACTACTACTATTATTACTATTAATACTACTACTACTGCTATTACTACTACTACTATTACTACTACTGCTACTACTACTACTACTACTACTACTACTACTACTACTACTACTACTACTACTACTACTACGACGACGACGACGACGACGACGACGACGGTACAGGATAGATTAAGACAGCTTCGCTTCAAAACGGTTAGTTACGCTTGTTGCCGAACTTTTGTCAGGGCGGTCATTCTCACGCAGCACGCTAAACAGTAGCCGCCTCTACTGCTATTGTGTATGTGTACGCGCACTGGCTGCACCCAACTTCGTCGCAAAAGTCGTTTGCTCACTCCTCCGGAAAAAGAGCGTCCGTAAGCGTCGCGGACAGCTCCCTCGCGGCGGTGCGTGGCTCCCCGTGCGCCGTTGTCTCCAATCCCGGCTCCTTCCCTATAATTTGCGACTGGTAACGACTTTGTATATGCGGGCGGACAGCGCCTGCGTGCGACCCGTTTAAGCCATCTCGCGCCGTTTGGTGGCGCCGCTGTCAGCGCGCGTTGTCGAGGAAACCGCGGCGGCCTGTCGGGCCGGAGTTGTTCGTTTTGTTTTTCTTTTGCGGAACGCTTAAGAGTGGAGAGGGTGCGAACGTGACGATGTACAGAAAGAGGATGTGGAGCGGATGGAAAAGAGGTAGAGGGGAGGGACCTGTGGAAAAGGGGAGCTAGGGGATGCGAGACCGCGGGGAGGGGGGGGGGGGCAGACAGCAACCAAAATGGGCTTTGTAATTAACGCTTTTTTTTTTTTCCGGCGCGCTCGGTAGGGAACGAGAAGGGTTGAGTCTCGACTCCCCGGTACCCTTTCTCTCCGCTTTACTCTTGTCTTCTTAGTTTTCCTCCTCTCCACGCCGTCACGGTCGTTGCCGGCCGTCTCCGCACCCTCGACTACTTTATGGCACTACTCCCCCGTGTACTTCTGCCCATAATTATAATCAGCGTTTTGCAGCAGGCGTCTCTGGTTCCGACGTTGACGGCGATGGAACCAGCGCGACGTACGCGGGATGTCGGGGATCGTGAGGGCCCGCTTCGGGGAAGGAGGCGGTAAGGAGAGGGGGAGGGGGGCAGAAACATATACTACCCGCGAGCGCACTCTCGGGATCGTCTCTCTCTCTCTCTGTCTCTCTGCATCTCTTGTGTATGCGTTAATTTGTTTGCTTCGCGCTCGCTGCATTTGAATCTCCGCTCGCTCCTGCTGACGACGTGTTCTCCTCCACGAGAAAACGCGCGCTGATTCGTTCGCTGAACACCACCGAAGAATACGAGGCTTGTTTTAGGAGGCTAATGCGAAAGGGGGGCGCGCGCGTGTGGGCGCTCCTTGTTTGTGTGTGTGTGTTTGAGCGAAAATTTCTCGGCTTGTTATCGTCGGAGAGCGCTCCTTCGTTCGGCGGTCGCCCGGAGGAGCGCTTAAAACGCCGACGCGTGTTATTCCGTAAAAGGAAGGCCACGGGAGAAACTGAGAATGAATAGATGTATCACTCGACTGCCACGAGTTGTTGCCGAGACGCTCGACGATATTTGATGCAGATGGCTCCCCAGAGTTAACCCTCACCCGAATACGAGCGACGCGAACGAACGTGCTTCATGTATTCGTCGTTCTCTCGGGTCTGGTACTAGCGGCCTGCGCAAATTACGTTACTGGCACGGGAGCTGTCAGTGGCGGATGCCAGTTTCGAGAATGACGCACGAATTTTCTAGCTGGCGTCATTTTTATTTCCTAATAGTCGCCTCGCTTCCGAGATTTTACCGAGTCGTCTTTAGGATGAGCGTAGCGTTTATTCAGATATATTTGTTGCGCTTCAGACGTCTAGTTACTTGAACTGTGTAATTTGTCTCCCTCTCTGTGGAGTTGTTTCAATGTAACCTGGATTGGTCGTTACTTGCACGGCTCAGCAATATCACATGTCTTTATATCAATTGTTAAAAGCGGAGAAACTGTAAAGCTGGCTTCTCCTCATAAAGACACTGTATGCCGTGAAGCCAGATTTAGATAACTCTTGTCACGAGCTTCGCGCGCACGCCGCGCGTTGGCCTTGCTGCCAAGTGCTGAAAAGGGTACACGGTTTTGTTCGTTTAACAAAGTTACGGTGAACTGTCACGCAGTTCGAAGGACATTGCGTTCGTCGATAATACTTCGGAAGGACAGTTTGTTGAGCTAGTAGGTCTACCAGATTTACAAATAAGTACAGCGCGAAAAATTAACGCGTGCTTATAACACCGTCGAGGACGAACGCTCGTACTTGTCTGTGTTCTTTTTGTTTGTGAATCTGTTTGTAATTACGGCCGATAAAATGATAGCAACAACACAATATAGAATGAACAGTTCTTGAAAAATTGGCCAACGCTTTGTATGATTCTTTTATTGTTTTATTATTCTTGTCATACTGGGGCAGCGAACAGGACGCGTTGTGCAACAGTGAAATTTTTAAAAAGTAATTTCGTAGTAATTTTATTACTTTTCAAAAGTAATAGCATTGTAATGTCAATACTTTCAGCCTAATGTAACTTAATTACATTTAAGAAAGTTTTAGAGAAGCAATTAGCAGTGTAATTTATTTTATTTTAGAAGTAATTTTGCCATCTATGCTTGCTTGCTTGCTCTATGTAATGTAAGCTAAGAGGCTTACGAAGAGGGCTTAACTTCAACTGAGGACGAGGCGGCGAGCCATGAAAAACAAAATGAGAGGTGTAACCTTAAGGCAGAAGAAGAGAGCAGAATGGGTCAGGGAACGAACGGGTGTTAATGTCATCTGAGTCGAAATCAAGAAGAAGAAATGGTCATGGGCAGGGCATGTAGCGTGTAGGCAAGATAACCGCTTGTCATCAGGAGTAACTGACTGGATTCTAATAGATGGCAAGCGCCCGAGGGGGAAGCAGAAATTTAGGTGGACAGATGAGATTAAGAAGTTTGCGGAGATAACGTGTCCTCAGCAAGCACAGGACCGGGTTGACTGGCGGAACATTGGAGAGGCCTTTGCCCTCCAGTGGGCTTGGTCAGGATGATGACGATGACGATGATGATGAATTTATTGATTTCCCAGACGTAGCCTGAAGTACGCGCGTTCCTTTCTTGCGCAGAGCCGGTGATCGTGGAGGGCCCAAGGAACCGGACAGTCGTGCTTGGTTCCAGCGTCATGCTGCCCTGTCTGGTGGAGCCCCCGCCTTCGTCTAGCGGTGGCACCGCCGGCGCCACGAGCGTGCTGTGGTTGCAGGACGGCCGCAGCCTCGCCAGTCAGGGTAGCTCCCCGTGGCGCCAACTGGACACCGGTGCCCTCCTCCTACACCGTGTGGATGTGGCCGACGCCGGCGCGTACCGCTGCAACGCCAGGAATGCCCACGGCGTCGCCTACTCCGAGACGGCGCAGCTTGTAGTTCACGGTGAGCTTTTAGTTCCCATTTCGTACGCCGCGTTCTTGCGCTGCCTTTGGCGCAGCCGGGAACAGGAAAGGTGAAGGTTGAAAGACCGTAAAACCAGTTAAAAGTAACATGGTCCCTTATGCATTCACCTAAGACGACTCGAAGGCGAAAGCCATCTTCTTGTTCTTCTCGGTCGATATACTGACTTTTTGTTAGCCACAACCAATAGAATCCAACGTGAAACTAGACCAAGGAAAGCATAGGGAATATTAACGTCTGTCTTTAACTATGGTGTAGTAATTATGGCGTAAATTAAAATGATTTAAACTTGATGAAAAAGTATCCCGCCTTGCGTTGGTGGGAACCGAACCCACAACCTTCAAGATATCCATTCGTGCCTGTTTGTTCCTCTTAAAAAAAGGAAAAGAAGAAAAAAAAACTGCAGCAGTGTTAACTTCGCCCGCAGTTCACGCAAGATTCGTTGTGTGCTCAACAGTGCGAAACCATTTAACGAGGCGTGATGAAGCGACGAAACTCAAAGCGCTTAATGAAGTAACTAACGGTTATCGTTCTTGTTGCTCGTGCGTGGAAACAAGGGGAAGAGATAACCATTGGAAAGGTTGAAGCGTGGATGGGTAGGAAAAAGAGGGAAGAGATGACAGCACGTCGCGTGCAAGCCGAAACAGGCCCGCTACGAGCCACATGGGGATTTTAGTTCTGCCCCTTCGGAACTTCCCAGATTCGTCCCTCACATCCGACGAGTTCATTGCCACTCACTTCGGGAGGTACTCCCTCGGTCGTCTCGGCATGAAGAGCAAACGTAAGCACATTTTCGGGAACGTGCAAGTAGCGAGGCGGTGCGGGCCAACCTTTCCGACCCGCTCTCCTCGCTTCCTCCTTTTTCTTCCGTTCCGCGGGGTCACGTGACACCCTCGTTTTCTAATGGTACAGAATTAAATTACGAAATTCTTGCTCCGCCGAGCCCCCGGGGGGCCCGAACCTTCGTCCTGCGCGTCTAGGCAGCGCGAGCTTGCGCTCCAGGAATGAAGGGGAGGTAGGGAGTTCTTAGGGAGGACCCTAGAGGGGAGGTGGGGATTTAGAAAGCGCGCGCGACGTTGGACGGGTGCGCGCGCCTCGTACGCGTACGTACGGCTCTGTTACGTTGTTCGCTATACGTTCCGCTGTTGCTGCTGCTCTAGCTGCCTGCCTCCCCAGCCGCCTTTCGCTACGCGGCGCCTAATTAATCTTAGCTGATTACGGCCTGGAGCCTTGTGGAAGCCGGAGCGCGTGCAGAGAAGAAGATGAAGAGGGATAACGAAAGAAGGAAGAAGAAGCGAAGGTGTGTAGCAACAGGGAAAGACGAAGAGAAATGGGGAAGCGTGGCTCGCCACGAGTGGCGCGCCACAGTGTTCGTGCGTGTACATACGACAGCCGCGAAGGAGTCTTCATTCTTGTCTTCTCCATGGCTCGTGTACAGCGCCGCGTGCGCTCTTTGCGACGTCCCTTCTTGGCTGTACGCGTTTTAGTCGCTGCACTTTTTGGCGCCTCGCTCTTCCGCAGCGAAGCACGCGATGCGTTCGGTGGCATGCGCTGTCCTCGACAGCGTGACGCCTGGGAAAGCGCTGCACACACCCTTTCTAAGCAAGCTGCTGATTAGGATAGCACGCTGGGTGTCTCCTCGTGCTTTGCTATCTACGTATATTTCCTTTTAAGAATGTGTTTTCCTTTCTATAAGCGAGTTTCGTTTCGCCGGAAGGTGTCGGCGTCGTCGTTATACTCGTAATCGTGTCACGCCCCGTTTCGTGTCTAAATATAGACGATGTTTGCGTTTTTTTCTGCGTGAAAAAGCCAGACACGTCTTAAAACTTACATGCCACGGTGGTCCAGTGGTTATAGTGCTCGACTGTGACAGGGTGTAAGAAAATCGCGAGCTTGTAGTTTTGCGTCGCAGTATTTCTCTTTGGCGCGTGCTGAGCAGAGAGGAGAAGTTGATACGTCAGGCATTCGTGCCTGTAATGTGTGCAAGTTTCATGAAATGTAATAGGTGTGTCTGTTAATGTGTTGTGTGAGGAGTCATTGGGTTCTAGAGGTCGGCTCACATATGCGGCCCCTATGTCTTTGGATTATCGAGTAATTTCGTTTCCTTGGTGTCCTTGGACTTGAAGACCATCGTTGCTTGCGCGTGCGCACTAGTAACTTGTCGGCATATGTAACTTTACGGAGAGCATCGGTGAACTGAGGAAAACTAATGTGGAACGTTACTTGCATCTGTCGTGGTGGGTTTGTTACAAAGGATAGGCGTATAGCGAGTGGCACCGGGTTGATCTTCGGCTGGGTGGACTTCTCTAAAGGGATGCGTAAGTCTAATTGCTCGACCTTTTCTAGTATTGGTTTCTCAACGCGCCCCATTTCAAAATTTTCTTTCGTCTCCCTAAGTATGAGCCCGTGTTGGTGGCTCATAGGCCGTCACCCTCTCGCAAAGAGCATGATCATAGCACCCATCCTTCGTCCGGGTGGTTAGGCACGGCGTCGTTGGCTAGACGGCTTACACAGAGTGTACGGGTTACTATGCCCTCGCATCCATGTGCTTGTCGTCGTCTCTGCCAGTCTGGTGCTCTAACAACCTCCTCCTTCACATACAGCGCTAGTTTAGTTAAGCTCCATATTTTCGATGGGACGGACGTCAGGAAACCGACCGTTTTACAGTAAGGAAGGACAGGATGCGGAAAAGGGGTGCGTTCAATTAACGTTGAGTTCGGTGGATTAACGGGACGTACGTTCAGCAATGCGAGCGCTTCATCTATCGCTGTGCCGATCCGGACGACTAATTGCTAGGCAGTGTAGGATTATCGGGTGCCCTGCCAGCCCGCTTGTAGACAGTACCGGTAGTTGCGATGCTTGTTAGCCCAAAGACTTACCAGTGCAACCGGTCCACGGATTAGAAGCCATTTATGCCTTCTAGGAGAGTGTTGAAAAGTGCGACTCTAAAAGAACTTGGTTTACGGTTCAGCAACTTGCTGATAGTCTACTCGTTGCGAATATCTTCTTCTGGTGCAAAACACACTTAACGCACTTTAAGTCGTATACATACCCTCGTTTCCGCTCTCATAGGCCTTCTACCATTTATCCGAGAGTTTTTTGTGAGTTTGTACTTCGTGGTCGATTGGAGTGTGCTCAGATGTACTGTGATAGTTAGCCAAGCCGCCGATTGTCTTGGCTAACTATCATGCTATCGATTTCGAAAACAATGGGCCTCCCTCGCACACTTTCTGTAACGCGGAATGCTGTTTGGTAATAATCTTTTCTGACCAAACTCAGCCACCAGACTTACTCACATGGTACAAGCGCTGGCAATGTTGCCATAGAGTTGGCTCAATTATGGCTTGTATTGTCTATCGTCGGCTTCCGGTGGCTATCCGCTGCTATAACGGAGCATTGTACTCATTTAGTTTCAATCCGCTGATTCAATTGTCTATCAATTTATAAGCATTCGCCTGCGTGACAGGGTCACTACTTGGGCTTGTGTATTCCCATAACGTAATGACGCAGCTAGAAAACATAAGAACTGGGATAGAAGAACTGCGTCCGTCTGCACAGCTTTTCTTTTTCTTGTTTTCTGCCGCTGTTCCTATATTTTTCCTGACTGACAGAGTTCAACATCCCAAAGCGACACGCCTTGTCTATGAAAGACGTCGCATTAAGTGGCTTGGGTTTATTTTAAACCTAAATGTATATCTTTATCTCAATAAGGCGAGGGCCTTTTTGCATACCCTCCCCGTATCGATATGCGCCTTCAGTATCGTATGCAGAAAAGAACAACTTATCCTCAGAAGTCGGTATCCGCAATACTATCGCGGCTGCTCTTTCTATGGGCTCCACAGTCGACTCGCCGTATTCCAATAGATATCTGACAGCGCAGCAACTTCTTCTTCCATCTCTATCTAGCACGCCCTCTCCTTATTTTGTTCATCGCAACGACGAACAAAGCAAACAAACCGTATTTCGCTCCGAAAGCCGCGCAGCGTCCTCGTATACGGGGTAGGACGTGGCCGAAATAACCGCCGCTTGTTTGCCGACCAAAAATCTCGCCGGCAGCTGCGCTGTGCCAAGATTTAAAAGAGCGAAAGGAGGGATGTGGGAAGGGGAAAGGGAAAGGAGCTTTGCGCGGATGGAGTTGCGAGGGGGGGGGGGGGTGGGGGGTCTCCCCTATGAAAGCTCGCGCAATCGAATTGGGAGCCAGATTTGTCGGATAAAGGGTGTATATATAGGCGGACCACGCCGGTCGGGGGAGGCTTTTGAAAAGCGCCCTGGTCTGTACAGCGGCAACCCTATCTGTAACCCGGCTGTCGTATATTGGCTTCGGGAGTTGGGCGTACGGAGGGACGGTTCGGGGGAGTGCGGCTGTTTTCGTTTTGTACAACGTGTACTTCGTTTTCTTTTCTTTTTCCTTTTTTTTTACTGATCCGTAAACCTTATTATTTGTCCTCTTCCGATTGCACTTCGTCCTAGGGCGTTCGGAGTTGTTGGAAGAGCGGAGACAAATTTGGCTTTGGTGCTGTACGGTGGCATCCGCTGAGAGTCGCAATCGACGGTGGCCGCGTTCTTGCGAAACTTTGAACACGTGCGGTGGGGTGCATTCGTAGTTTATTTATCGTAGCTTAGTGCAACGCAAAAGAGCCTAAACGTGACAGTAAACCGACTAGTTAGTTACTTAGGTTTGGCAATCGAGGTACACTGGGAACACTATTGTCATATGAAACAAGCGCGTGTTGTCTTTTTGACCGCGTGTTAAGAGAGCGAGTAGTAGATCATGCATTTGCCTCCCCCCCCCCCTCTCCCTACTAATGGGCACTATGCACGTGTGTGTTGTTTTACATCGATATCAGACGGGCTAAGGAACAGAATAATAACACCGAATAATGTGTGAGCAAATAATCAGCAAATCTTGTTGAAATAGAGCGCACTCAGTCGCTAGTCGCCCTCTACCGGGTTGTTCTGTTTCCGAGCTTGAAATGCGAAGACCATGACTGGCTGAACGCGAGATCGGTAACTTCAGCGATGGCGGGCGCGCTGTTCCGACGGGACCGATTGTCAAAGGAAGAAGGCTGCCTCACTAACGCTATGAGAACAAATCGCGTCGCACGACGAAAACCCTTTTACACTCGGCTGCTTGCTCGGAAACCCATAGCGCGGTAATAGGCCGTAACAACGCTATAGCCCACTCGTTTACTTTCCGTATAAGCGACTTATATTCGCGCTAACGAGCTTTTGAGCCGTCGAGAAGTCTAAATTTGACAACCGGCATCGCTCCGGGTTTTCCCCCGTTCTGTACGTACGTTGTTATGTCCAAGCACTGTTCGTCGTTCGCTTCGAGCATCTTTTCGCCTTCTGCCTTTTTTTTTTCTCTTTTCGCGAGCGCTCTCTGAGAGCCGAATTTTACGATTGTTTTTATTTTCTTTTTTTTCTTTCGTGTATTGGTGAGTAGGAAAAGAAATAAAGCTTTTACGCGGAAGCTAGCTTGCGGAAGCGGGTATGTTCCGGTTCCGAGAGACTTCCCTTTCTCGCAGAGAGGGGGGGGGGGTGTTACGACCCGAAGCTTTTCGAATGAAAATCGGCTTACCGCTTCGCGAGGCGACGCGCGTTGCCGCGCTGCTCGGAGCTGTTTGGTAACGCGGGAAGCCTTCCATAAGCCTCCCCGGAGTGAACTGAACTGCCGCTTCGACGTCCCCGCCCATCGACCGTTCTTAAACTGTTTCCTTTCTCTCTCCGTTGCGAAAAACACGTCCCTGATCTCCTTGTAAATACTTGTTCGAACGCCTGAGCTGCGCCCTCGTGGACGCAGGAGGCCTATTCCTCAGTTTCTCGGCGTTCATTTGGACGCGAAGAAAACACTCAGGGTCCTTTATGCATTCGCCTGAGATACTTGACGGCAAAAGCCTTCTTTTTTTTTTTTAGTCGATTGTATTGATGCCCCCGCCACCGTAAGCTCTGTAAACGTCGCACGATTTGGCACTGCATCCGCGATCGGAGGCATTGCAAGCTTTCTGAACCTTACGTGCCTCCTGGATCGGCCCAAATATGACCAAGCGACGATGTCATGTGGTGACGTCATCATACGGCGCCACGTTACATGACACCATAGAGATGTCACATTTGACATCACTAAATTTTGCTGTCGGTGTCGTCACGATGACGTCACAGCGTGACGCTATCGCCTCATGATGATTTTTTGCGTCACTCGTGTTGACGCCGACTGTCAGTCACTTTTCGTGTTTGATGAGACATCTAAGGCTTTCGCCATTAATAAATACAAGGTCCTGGAGCCGAAGTGGAAGCTTTTTTTGTATATGTACAAAGTGGACATATGGGCACCTTGCAAGCGCGGATTACAAATACGATTGCTTGCATAAACGTGCTAGGGAGTGCGAGTGTTCGCGACTGCTAGGACACGTCCTGGAAAGCTCAGCTATACTCCGGCTTCCACAACCTCCGGCACTCTGCTTTATGTTCCCATGGAAACGAAGGGATCGGTTATCCCACTATGAGGCAGTTCTTGTGTATTGCATGGCCACGGGTAACTACCATCGATCCCGAGAAAACGTGACTGTGGTTCTACGTTTAAATTCGGAAAAACATAAGTAAGGTCACACTGCTCTATTGATAGGGGATAACGGCTAGGATAAGCTCTGAAGGAACGAAAACAGGAAGCAAAGCGGTCACCGGAAGCGTAACGACTGGAGAAGCGGCAGGAAACGACGCGGGAACATTGTAGGCGGTGTCTTTCTTTTCTTTTCTTTTCGTGTTTGGCGGACGGCCGGGTGAGGTAGAGAAGAGAGAGTGAGAAAAAGATGAAGGTGAGAAAGGAAAATGCAGTGATGGAACGAGGCTGAGGCAGTTTGGCGGTCTTGCACTCTGGAAGTAGGGGAAGCGAGATGATACATACATAGAGAGTTAAATGGAATGGATTGAATAGAATTGATCGGATGGGATGGGATGGGCTCCATCGAAATGCGAAAGCCGTGGTGGGGATCGAAACAGCGACTTTCGGGTCAGCAGCCGAGCACCCTAACCATTGTACCACCGAGGCGGACATAATTATACTATGCGTTAAGAAGAAGTGGCTGGAATACGCGCTGGTTTCAACTGAGTTTTGTTCGTTGCACCTCGCCAGCGTGCTCTCGCCGTGTGAACGCGTTAAATTTTCTTTTTTTCATATTCGTTACGGAAAAGCAATGACGAAAAGTTCACCTCGTAATTCTAGTAACTGCCAGACGCATAGCGAACTAAGACACCGAAAAGGGAAAGAAATTTTCGATTTGCTACTACTGTCATCGCTTAAGCCACGTGCTCGCTGCCGATCACGAAACACCGCGACTGGGAGGATTCGGGCCCACTTTTGCCGTTCACCTCGTTTGTCCGGCACCGATCGAGGATTGAGAGCGTAAGCATATAAGGCACCAAAGGGGATTAGTTCGTCTTACCTTGTTTCATACTCGTCACTGAAGAAACTTAAGAAAAAAAAAAGAAGCAGCAAGAGCTCTTCCATACGCGTCGTTAGCGATGGCTTTCTTCGCACTCACTCGCATCATTGAACCCCGCTTTCTTTTCTTTCTTATCGTCATAATTTTTTTTTTCATTGCTTCCAGGTCTTTGCGCGCGCTTTGTGCCTCGAGCCGGCGAGTTTGGGTAGTGCGTAGCAAAGTCAAATTTCTCTGCCCCTAACTCTTTCTTTTTTTCGGACCTCGCGCACTCGAACTTATCCAGTCCTCGGACATCGTTATTACGAACTGCACTGGAGTACTTATTTGGGCCGGTCGGTGCATGGTCATATGGGGGTCTTAAGTCAGCGCTTAGTCCGTCTGTGATTCACGGTGTTTCTCGTTTTTTTTTTTTATGATCGTTATTATGCCGAGCTGTGTTACAGTTAACTAAGCGCCTTTCCATCGCCCCTCTGTGGCATGCAGCGTGACCGAGGGGCTTGAAACGTATTCCGCTTCGTAATCTTCACGAAGCCGCTGTACGAGATTTGAGTGTCTCGCTAGAAGTGGAAGGTGAATCGAAGAAAGAAAGAAAGAAAGAAAGAAAGAAAGAAAGAAAGAAAGAAAGAAAGAAAGAAAGAAAGAAAGAAAGAAAGAAAGAAAGAAAGAAAGAAAGAAAGAAAGAAAGAAACGAGACATGGAATGCGTTTCGATGAAGCAATGTTCGCCGTTCATTCCATTCCCTTGCCTTCTTGAAGCGGCGTTTAGTTGGGCCTCGGGTTAGTCGTTATAGCTTCGTTCCGTGGTGTAGTTTCGCTCGCGGCGGCCCCATATTGATATAGTACTGTATAGCCTGTGCCCGCGCCCCTTTCCTTGCTCGGCCTTTTTCTTACCGTGATCTTTGTTTTAGCCGCTTCTTTCGCTACCATTTTCTCGATTTCTCTTTGAAGGAGGAGCGCTGCATGCGACAACCTTTTACTAAACGGGCAAATGATCCCGACATCGTTATCTTGGGGGGTCATTAAAAAGGGACAGGAGCGTTTCACTTTCAGCGTCGCGAACGGCGCGAATCAAAACGCTTAGATAAAAAAAAAAGCAACGAAAGGAAGTTTTACCAGGCACGAAGGGAGTCTGAACATGAAAGGCGCTGCGCAGCGCTACTTTAGCAGCCGCAGTTTATTTTTATTTTTGTATTGCGACTATTTCTTTTTTCTGTGAGCTTTATCCATGAGGCGTGCTTCCGCATCCTTTGCGATTTCTTTCTTTTATCTCTCGACTTAAAGCGCTTCTCTTTTTTTCTGTTTTTGACTTCTGATCCCTCGTCTTCGTCTCGCTACGATTCTTTTGGTTTTACGCTCGTTCGTTAATACTTTTTCGGGTTTTTGTGTGCACTGCGTTTTGTGAATGTACGAGCTGTCATCCGTCTCGTTTCTCGGGCGTATGCAGGCATTCCTGAGTGTGCGAGCAGTTTAAAACATCGCTAACGGACGTATCGTTTTTATCTTGTGCTATGATCAACGCGCGTGTCTTCTATGTTAAAGTGCACGTAGGCCTTTGATCTACACCTGGTAATATAACCAATAGTGCCACGTCATGCTTGGTAGGCGAACGGGTCTCGTTTCCAGTGTCCCGATCAATGAACATTAACTTCGCAAGCGATGAAGCGGTGATCTAAAAAAAAAGCAAAGAAAAAACTTTTTATCAGACCGTGTACCAGTTTGAATTGTTCCCGGTAATTTTTCTTTCAGCGAAGTGGAATTTCAAGGAAGCTACGTTTGGCTTCAATTTATGCACGGCCTGGATATAAATCTAGTTTTGTTTTCATTGAAATGCAAATAAAAGAAAAATGATAATATTTAACGGCGCCAGCTACTTCGTTTCACGTAACAGTAGTAATAAACGATGTTAACGTGGAAAAAAGAAGTGTATTATACAAAGCTACGTCACAAGCGAAGAATATCGTTAGTGGAGCTTAGTGAGGAGGTGAATCAGGTTCACGAAAACTCCTGGCACGTATACCTTTGATCTACACCTGGTAAAATAACCAATAGTGCCACGTCATGCTTGGTAGGCGAACGGGTCTCGTTTCCAGTGTCCCGATCAATGAACATTAACTTCGCAAGCGATGAAGCTGTGATCTAAAAAAAAGCAAAGAAAAAACTTTTTATCAGACCGTGTACCAGTTTGAATTGTTCCCGGTAATTTTTCTTTCAGCGAAGTGGAATTTCAAGGAAGCTACGTTTGGCTTCAATTTATGCACGGCCTGGATATAAATCTAGTTTTGTTTTCATTGAAATGCAAATAAAAGAAAAATGGTAATATTTAACGGCGCCAGCTACTTCGTTTCACGTAACAGTAGTAATAAACGATGTTAACGTGGAAAAAAGAAGTGTATTATACAAAGCTACGTCACAAGCGAAGAATATCGTTAGTGGAGCTTAGTGAGGAGGTGAATCAGGTTCACGAAAACTCCTGGTTACGCTATCGAGAGAAGATGGGGGGGGGGGGGGGGGGGGGGGGGGGGGTTGCGCACTGGTTACACTGTACAGTGACATTATACTGATGCTTATTTTCTAATTGTATGATGAATGTAGTATGTATGTAGAATCTGTGCCTGTATATATATAGATATGAGTGCAAGTAGAATGCTAGACGGAACGCGCGTTTGCTTTTTTTTTTTCTAATGTGACATAAACTTGCCCTTAAGGCATGATATTTTTTGTGTGTATATGTGTAGTAGATGTGCGCCGTTAAGCCGGTGTTGTGTTTGAAGTGAAGCAGTGCTTTGTGGAATCTGTTATCATGTATCCAGCGGTCATAACTGGTCGCGTCACTGTAGTCAAGGCCGGCTAGCAGGAGGTGACGGGAACGTTCCGACTGTAACTTGTATGCTGACATAAATTGCAACCCCCCCCCCCCACCCCCGATTTCAGATTGAGCATTTAGGGTGGCATACAAATAAGCAAACAAACAAATAACTGAATGAATAAAAAGTACGGGTATTGTGAATTCCGAACACGCATTCCATAAAATACGCGCGTCGCGTGCGCACCATCGTGGATAGCGGCATCCCGCCTGCGCGTGTAGCAGCGAATCGCGTATTCGATTCCGGGCCGCGGTGTCTATAACATTCCAATAGGGCGCCCGAATACACGGTGGTTTGGCATCGTGCCAGACCTGGAGTTCCCCTCTTGGGCCAGCATAGCTTTGTGATCTCCGAGCTCTTCAATTGACAATGTTGAAATCATGAAATGAATAGTGGCATAGTTCTTAATAATAAGATATTAATAATAAGAAGGCGAAGATTTGTTAGTAATTCTTGTATGAAATACTGAAAAAAAATGTGACTTTTCTATTAAAAGAAAGACGAGGAAAAAAAATGCGTGCGAAATTTACAGTGAGCAAGGCAGCGAAAGAAGGAAATTGTGTGCCAAAGTTTGTGTATAACTTAGTCAACAGATTAAGATCTTATGAAGACTACGTCGCTCTTACAGCAGCGCATAGCCATCATTTAAACATCATTAGCCATCACCAAAGATCATAATTCAACATTTAGCGATTGTTAGCGAACGTCCTCCAGCACTGGCCAATAATTAGCCATGATTCGTTTTATATCAGCCAACAGTCGCCGTCATTTTCGCCAACGCTACCAAGGAAAAAAGGAAAACCGGAGAGGCAGGAAAAGCAGGGATGTTAAGCAGTTTAGCATAACCGTATGCTACCCCCCCCCCACACACAGGTACACACACAACACACGTACATGTACACGCAAACACACGTACACACACGCGCACGCACGCAAACACAAACACACACACACACACACACACACACACACACACACACACACACACACACACACACACACACACACACACACAAGCGCGCGCGTGACATAATCCAGTGGTAACCAGCGCTGATAGTAGTGGTACGCGAGTTAAACATCGTAGCTGATATTGGTCAGCAGTATTCATTGTACGCAGTTACGAAGTGCGCGTGTTCAGTTGTCTTGAAAATCGCTTGTGCACACGATAGAAGACAGCGAGAGAGCGACAGAGATATTCTCTAAAACGCTACTTTGACGCGTATCTATATGTAGATTAACCCATCTTTCTTTTTTCTTAGTTCTATCTGCGGTCGTTGTTTTGGAGGATATTGTCATGATGAGTAGGTTGCTCTTGTGAAGGCTTCGTAGTGTCCTCACGGGCTGTTCTTCTCTTTGATTCTTCCGCACCCCCTTTCCACTTCCCAAGCACATAGTGGACAAGCGGAGATTTCCTCTGATTAACTTCGTTCTCTTTTCTTTAGCTTCCCCTCTTTCTCTTGCATTTGTATAAATCGTTCTTTCCTATTCGATATAAATAAACGGCAATGTCCTGCTCGATTATGTCGCCTCTGGCACAACCGGAATGACTAGAGTCAGTGCTGCGCGGGTGAATGCAGGCGTGGTGCCCTAAATGAGCGAGCTCATCAGGACGACGGCGTGACCGTAACAAAAGCTCGGAATAGAACGAATAAATCTTCGAAGCTAAAGCAAACAGAAATGACCCAGATGTAAGTGGCCTAGAAAAGGTTGCTTATATCTAACTAAAGGTGATGATCGAGTCTGATCACTTCGTACATGATAGCAGATACGGCAAACGACTTTTTGAACTTATGCACAACAGAGTTCTTTTTTATCTCACGTGTACACGCGTCGTCGTCGCAGCACGTACAAAAGCTTGGATGACGCTTGAGCTTCGGTTTCAAGAGTAGGACGCGATAACGTAATCGGACCGTGTTCGTATCGCCTTCCCAATCGCCTAGCTTCGCTTCTGGGTCGGCACCTAAACCGTGCCGCAAGGAAAGCCAAAGTGCGGACGCGTGCCGGCTCCTATATCCATGCATGCGGCGGTATACGGAACACTGAAAGCGCGCCCGTTAAAGTCCCTTGATCTAGAAAGTAGCGACACTCTCCTCCGCGCGCGCGTTTTCCTCCTCAATTCTCCTCGGATTTCTCCCCTCCCCTGGCCGGCGCGCTGCGCACGGCACGCTGAACCCTCCACTGGCTCGCCGCAGCCGCATTAAAATCACTGCGCGCGCTTGTTTAATCGGCCCCTTGAAGCGTCAAATGCGAACCTGTTTCTTAAGCAATAGTCATGACGAAAGTGGGCTTCCGATAGAACAAAGTGACAAATATATTTTTAAAGACGCTTCGGTATATACAAATAAGCGCTTCGAAAAAAAATGAGTATGTCAACTGGCGGCTGAGCGGTTTACCTTCCCGTCGCCGCCTGGGCTGTCCTTAACACGGTGTATTAACGCATATAATGTAACCAGCATAAAGTATAGGCGAGAATTTTTTTTCATAATTGTGGTCTTGATGAGCTAAAAGAAGGCACCCAAGAAGGAATGTGGTGGTTTACTTAAATTGGGCCAAATGAGTGAGCCCGAAGCCTTTTTGTGTCAATGCCGCTGTCAGACAAGCACGCACGCACACGATGCATGCACGCAGGCACACACACACGCCTATACACACGTGATAAAGACACGCACATACGTACACACACGGACATGCATACACACGCGATACAGACACGCACACACATAGATACACACGATCATACGCACGGGATACAGGCAGGCACGCTCATACACATGCAATATAGATACGCACATACATACACACGCGCGTACACACGTGTTATAGACACACGTGCGTGGACATGCGAACAGACACGCACGCACTTACATACACATGCGCATACACACGTGATATAGACACGCACGCACATATATACATATACACGCGCATATAGACGCGATACAGACACGCGCATACATACATACACACGCGATACAGACACGCACGCTCATACATACATAGACACGCGATATAGACGCGCACGCTCATACATACATACACACGTGATACAGACACGCGCGCTCATACATACATACACACGCGATACAGACACGCACGCTCATACATACATACACACGCGATATAGACGCGCACGCACATACATACACACGTGATACAGACACGCGCGCTCATACATACATACACACGCGATACAGACACGCACGCTCATACATATACACGCGATACAGATACGCACGCACATACATACACACGCGATACAGACACGCACGCACATACATACACACGCGATACAGGCACGCACGCTCTTACCTACACACACACGCGATACAGACACGCACGCACATACATACATACACACGCGATACAGACACGCACGCACATACATACACACGCAATGCAGACACGCACGCACACACATACACACGCGATGCAGACACGCACGCGCATAAATACACACGCTATACTGAGACGCAGGCACATACATACACACGCGATACAGACACACACGCACATACACAGCTATACAGAAACGCACGCGCATGCACAAGTGATACAGAGTATGCAGACACGCACGCGCAGGCGCACGCATACACATACGTGCGTACACGCACAAACACCGCGAATACACAAACGCACGCACATGCACTCACACGTTAACACGTGCGCACACGCACATACAAACGCAGGCGCACATATGCGCACATACAAACACGCATACACCTGCACACACCCGTACACACGCCTGGAGGGTTGACGCCTGGAGGGTTCATGGCGGACGTGAGCAGCTGAAAGCGCGCGAAGTTTGCTTGCGCTCGCTTCTCGTGACGTCAGGGTCACCTGACTGGGAGCTCTCGCGCGTCGCAGCCATTCAGCGTTGCGGATGCGCCGGCTCCGCGAAAGAGAGGGTGAAAAAAGAGGAGGTTGACGGCGCGGCGAGGATGAGCCGGCGTGGATAAAGGAGCGTCGCTACTTTCCAACATCAAGGGGCTTTAGCGCCCGTGGGCCTTTTGCGCCATCTCGCGGGAGTTCTGCAAGCCGCTGAAGAACCTCCGAGACGTGCGTACCACCAACGCTAAATGATGTGTATAAATAGCATGCAGTTAGTAAGCTAGAGAAAGTATGCATGGTAGCCGAGTGGCTAAACGCATCGCGCCACGTAGCGAGGGGCCGCAGGTTCGAATCTCCGGTCCCACTCGAACCGAAGATTTCTTTTATTATTTCTTTATTTGTATCTACCTCTAATTTTCGCTCCCTGACAACACTCATTTTTTGCTCACAACCAAAGACACCGCCGCCGACACCGACACCAGAATTTCTGTGAAAGGAGCTCTCTAACGCTCTCGCGTTAAAAGTTGGTAGCAGATTCGGGGTATTGAAGATGGGTCGTCGCGTGGGCGCCCTACTCGTTCAGGCTGGGTTGTTTTGTCGCGCAGCCCGCCTCGCTGGTATACAGTGGTTAAGGTGCGCGGCTGCTGACCCAAGGTAGCGGGTTCGATCATGACCGCTGGGGCGGAATTTCCACGAAGGCGACGTTCTAGAGGCCCGTGTACTGCGCGACTTCAGAAAACGTTAAAGAACACCAGATGGTCGAAATTTCCGGAATCCTCGACTACGGCGTGCCTCATAATGATATAGTGGTTTTGGCCCGTGAAACCCCAGATATTAGTTAAAATGTTTACGTTTTACCGCGAAACTTATGCCCAGATAACTGAAGCAAACCCCCGCTGTGCAATTGTTCGGACAATGACAAAATGCAAAGGAATAAAAAGAACGAAAACCTTGTTTTCAGACTTTGGCACATGTTATAAATAACTGCACACGGTAGTAATCACTTACAGCTGTTCCAAGTTTCTTGGTGTGTGCCATGCTTGCTGGAAACTCCCTGCGTAAAGCAAGTCTTGGAAGCCAAAGACAGTGACGTCTTGTAAGCATGTCCTCTAAGTCATATATGATGATGGTATTGTTGCTTGGTCCTCTTCTCTTTTGTCCTTGTCTGCCCGCCTAGATAGAGAGCTCCGATTCTATGTGCCGCGTAATCACGACGTCAAGTTAGAGAAGGTCAACAAGTGAACATCATGCGCGATTACGTTCCTCACCTGCCTTTGTGTCTGAGTAGGCTCCACAAAGTGCAATGCACAGCCGTAAGGGACGTGTGACTGCAGTCCCGACATCACGGCTAGCAATACACGATTGCGGCCACTTCGAAAGGTTGATAGGGATTTTTTTTACAGCGAAAGCTGTTATGAGATCACAACAAGGGCCGTTTTTGGCGCCGTAGTTGTCCGCCGCCGCCGCCGCCGCCGCCCGTTTCCGTAACCACTATCGCTCGAAATAAAAAAAAAAAAAAAACGAAATAAGAAAAAATTCCAGGATGGAGCGAGGCTCGAACCTGGGCCCTCTGCGTGTGAGCCCAGTATTCAATCTCAGAGCCATGCCCGTGCTTGAGACTGCTTTGCAAAATAACCCTATACAGGCTTCATGTCGGGAAGGAACCACATGAACATACGTAATGTAGCGTGGTAGAAGAGTAAAATAACAACCAAGTGTCATACAACGTGAATTCTGTAAGCAGGCGTCACACAATGCGAATTGCGCAACGAGTGGGTTGTTGAATGCTTCCAACCCACTCGTTGGACAGAGGTTGGACAAATGTTGTGGCATCAGCCACAGCATCAACAAAGTGGACATAATGCCTTACAGGTGTTTAGCATGTACCACGGTTCTGCGTAGAATGAAGAAAAATTGCTTAGTGGCTGCTTCCGTACTTCACAAAAATTATGATGATTTATAGCGTAGTGGGTTCCTCGCAAGAGTACTTCCATTGGTTGCGAAGGAAGCCCATACCGCTCCCATGATCCATTTGCTCAGGGTCTCAATAAGGTTAATTCCCTCTCTCTATCTCTTTCTCACGTTAACGTATGTTATAAAGCGTGGTGGGAGAGTGAAATGACAACAGGGCATCACACAATGCGAATTACGTAACTTGTGGGTCCTTTAAAGCTTCCAACCCATTACAAAGGGATCAGCCATAATTCTTCATCGTCATAAACCGTCCCATCAAGAAACTGCTCATAATGCCTTACAGATGGTACCTCGCTTCTCCGCAGAATGACGATTAATGTCGTGGTGGGTGCTTCCCATCTTCACAAAAATTTTGATTTGTGGCGTAGTGGATACGTTCTTAGTGTACTTGTATCAGTAGCCACAAGAGAGTTTATAACGGGCTCTAGAAATTCCGCTCTTCGAGCTTTCGCTGTGACTGTGCTGCGCTTTCCGCGCAGGCCTGGCGATTTTTTTAGATTTTTCCGAAGTATTCATAAGGGATTCATATTCTTTCCTCTTTCCTTGTTCTAAAAGCCGATTCTGATCGTCTCGAAGGTTGTGATTAATGCGTGCATCAAGGAGTTTTGTTTCGTGGTTTCACGCGTGATGACGTCATATGGTGACGTCATCACGTAATGATATTTTTCACCATGCGTGTTGACGCCGACGACCGCTTCGTGCGTTTGGTGAAGCATCCATGACATTTGGCAGTAAGAGTGTGGGCTTGGAGAAGAGGGTGACATGAGGAGGGTCGATGAGGGGACAACCGTCGCTAATACTGCCCCCCCCGCAAGAGTTACGGCTGGCAGCCGCTGCATAACGGTACTGGTTCGGCACTTGCACACAGAACTCGAACGCGCAAGCACTATATAGCAACCGTATACATCTATATGCCCTCTGCCAGTGCACTTCCTTTCTTCTTAGCTCAGCACATATTTTTTTTTTTTTTGTTCCGCGACGCCTCCGGTCCTAGGCGCAAGCAGCTCATTATTCTCCGCGACTTCCAGAACCCCAGCAGCCTGCGCCGCCACCACAGCGCTTGACCCAACGAACCGAAAACGCGAAAATGATGCCCACCCCCCAAGCTTGCTTCACGAGATCGCTCGTTTCTCTTTTACGCCTCTCCAGCTCTCCCAGCCGTCTTTTGTTTCTTATATGTATTTGGTTGATTCTTGTTTCTCGCCGGCCGTCGACTCCTTGGACCCTCAGCAGCCTGTCGTGAGGGCACCCAGTATCGTTCACATCGCTTCGGATTCGAGGCACTATATAATACGGGTCCACATGGGTGCGCGTATAGTAAAAGTAACGTGGCCTTCCAGTTCTCATCACCAAATTTTTTTCTTCTTCATGATTTCCTCTCCGCTTCCGCTTTCTTACTCACTGCTGAGGCGCGGAAACGGCGCATAACCGTGATTCCGCTTCGAAATGGGCTAGACACTTTCGCTTTTTTTTTTTTTTCATCCGGGCAGCCTTTTTAACATGTAGGCTAATGCTTATATCCCAGCTCTCGACGATGCTGCCACGCAGCGCGGTGGTCGTACATACCACTAGCTCCCAACATCCCGCCCCCCCCCCCCGGCGCCAGTGGTACCACGACCGTGCTACCCATCATTTATCCGCAACCCCTCCCGTACTCATACACACACGCACGCTCTTCGCGATATTGCGACCATTTCCTCCGTCTCACAGGCGGCAGGTTCTTCCTCGGAACGGATGCGTAAGTGTTATGTGACCAACTCTTCCGTGAACGGGAAGGACGAGGATGAAGAAGAAGATGATGATGGTGACTATAAGATGGCAGGTCGTTGACCGAACTCTGTGTTCTTCTACGCTTCTGCCGTGTCCCGCCTCGGCGTGCTGTACTCGTTGTGATTGCTCGGGTGTGCGCCCGAGCGCAAGGATGAAGTGTTCTCTTTTCCCGCGCGACTTTGGTTCATGGCGCGTAAGTCATCGCGCGGATGAAACGGTTGCTGGGCTGTACACTCTCGATTGTAGCGAAATAGGGAAGCCACGACAGTGGCTTCCCTATTTCTTCCTTCCTTTGTCTTTTGAAGACCTTGTCTCTTAGTGTTTCAGCACTAAGATCATGTACGCAGGGTTTGGGGTTTTATGCGCGGAGTGCGCACTTAGGGTATATTTGCGCGAGGCGTTTATTTATGTGAAATATGAATTGCTCTTGTGCCGTCATTCTCTATGTCACGTCTATTTTTTGCGAATGCCTTAAAGGGACACTAAAGACAAACAATTAATTGATTTAGATTGATAAAATATGCTCGGAGAACTCTTGTGTAGTTTATTTTACCACCATAGGTTTATTATTAGAGGAGAAAACCAAGTTCAAAGTTTCATTTTTAAATTTCGCTCCGAACTTTGTAATTCGTGACGTAAAAGATGTCAAAGAGCATTTAACGTATTTTGGCGCCACTGGCTCAACGAAATTTCCACAAACTCGTTATGTCAAGTCTCTGGCCCCCTCAGGGGACAATGTACTTCGATTTAACCGATTAGGAACTACGTAGGCCCAAGCAGGCGCCGGCAAAAATACGTGACGTCACGGCAAATGGTGCGGGAATTCCAAGGTGGCGTCGCCACCTGTATTTTCTTTTTGCGCGTTTTCTCGCTTATTAAGCGTCTTTTCGCAGCAACCGTGGTGTTTTCGGTATCGCGGAAGACTATATTTACTAATGCGAGAAAAATCGTTTTGCTCTTTAGTGTCCCTTTAAGAATTGGCACTGATGACTGAGTTATTGCTGCAGATTGGCAATGAATGTCTTATTTCCAGTGGGGATGACGAGGAGGAGTAGGTAAGGAATAGAGAGAGAGAGAGAGAAAGATAGGAAGAAAATTATAAATATAGTGTAAATACAGGGTTTTTCGACGGGCCCCTTTGGGTGCTGGTTGAGTCCTCGGCCGGGACCCCATAAGCTATGGCCGCTCGGCGCGCTCTTTTGATCAGAAAAATAAAACGTTCTTGGTGTAGGCTATACTTATTTGTATTGATACAATCGGTGGAAGGTGGGCCCGCAGCAGTTGGTGCTCCAAGTTTCATTGTTTGCTTGCTTCGCGCTAAAGCTTTCGAAGATGCCATACTACAACAAACTTAGTGAGGCCGGTATGGGAATCACAGCTACGACCTACGTCGCAGCCCGAGTGTCACTTTAGTCGCCAAACCCCGGGTTCAATCAAATGAACGTTACGAATATTTGCTGAAGCTTTTTGTTTCTTCTTGTGCGATGCACTCGTCTAGCAACCGACCTTATTTTTATCGTTACGAAGTTCCGCGTCACTTAAGGCGTAAGTGGACACTCGTTATCGCATTCTCTCTGTCATTGCTAGCCGTAGCCCGCTATCATATCTCACTTTTGCTCTCGCGTGTCGGACGGCAGGCTCCTTCGGAAGGTGCGTGAGCTAAGGGCTCGATCTCCGATTTCGCTGAGTGCGCGCGCCGTAGGCACGAACAAACTATAGCTTAAGGGCAACTGACGCAACGAAAAACAAAGCAAAACAAACAAACAAGCAAACAAGTAAGCAAGCAAGCCAACAAACACACAAACAAACATAAAGATGGAGAGGAATGTTAAAGCAAATGGCGAACAAAAAAAAAAAACAAAGAGAAGATTCTAGAGAAACTTCTAAAGCAAATGAATGCCAAGAAGGAAGGGGGGGGGGGGGGGGGAGAAGCGACTACTCAAGGAATGGCTGAATAGATCCCGTGGTTGCGGTCTTTACCGTAGTGGCATCTTTCCCTCTACGCCTCAGCAATTCAGTGTGCTCTTCCTGAGCGAGGGTAGTCGAGCGTGATATCGATTCCGAGAATTCGAAGAAACAATATCGAAAATACCGCATGTATAAGTTCGTATTCCGGCCCTTTTTTTTTTATTTTTTCCGGGTGAGTGACACTGCCACGCCGTTCAACCGAAGGAGACGGTTGCTGGCGATTTTCCGGTCTGCTTAGGACGCACACACACACTTTTAAACCGGGGAAAGCTCAAGAACGTAGTGTGTCACCAACACTAAGCAAACAAAAAAACGTGTTTTCGCGAAGGAGCTTGGCTTGCGGAAACCGAAAGATCAGAAGCTTTGTCTTTTCCATATTTGTTCTTCGTTGTCATTACAAAAAAAAAAAAAAAGAAGGTAAATGTTTCACTACATGGACGAAAGCGATATGTAAAGTTTTGTGGTGGTGGGGAGGGGGTGGGGGGGGGGCTAGGCTAGTGGTGTAAGTTGGCTAGCAAAGCGGAGGGCGCTATTCAGCTAGAGAGGCGAGGGGGCCCAAATCGGCGTCGTCTGCAACTATCGCCCTCAGGCTTGTCTTGGCTCCGCGCCGTCTCGGCGGCTTTCTGCTATGCCTAAAGTTGCGCGTATACATTCTACGCCACAGAGTACGGTCGTGTACTAGCGTCCGCAAAAACGCCGCGGCTGAGGCAAACATGCGGCAACACCCCGGAGTTGATGATCCGGAAAGTGAATGTGGCCGCGGTGGCGCCGGGTTCCGGTCTCGGCTTGACTTGGTTTCTATTTGCTTGCTGCGCTTGTCTTGGCTTTTTGCGTAGCGTGCATGCGGTCGGCGAGTGGCTCATGGAACTTGGAAATAAAGACCCCTCCAGACGGCGGTTTCTCGCTGCCAAGACGGGGTGAATGAATTCATGCGACGTCTGCGGAGCAAATGGGTCTTTGCCGAGAGCTTTTATTGGATTATTTTTTGTCTTTCTTACGTTGTCTTCCCTTCTGGAGATATCTTCTTTTTGCGCGGGCGACGTAGAGGGGGCTTCCCCGCATTGCATCGCGGCCGTCTGAGCAAATGGACCTCGAGCGCACCGTACGGCCGACGAATATTGACGCCGTTTGCGTCGCTCGCTCTTGCCTTTTACTTATATATTATTTTTTATCCTTGAGAGTGGACGTGCGTGCGTTCTGGGCAAGACTAGTGGTCGTCTTGCGTAGCACAAACACACACACATACTCTCACACACACACACACACACACACACACACACACACACACACACACACACACACACACACACACACACACACACACACACACACACACACACACACACACAAAAAAAAAAGCAATATATGCATGCTTAGAAACGAAGAGCTAGGCGACATGACCGCTGGACTTGTGGCGCCGACCGTTGGATAGAAGGAAATTGAAAACGAGAAAACTAGAAGACGTGCAGACATGAAAGTGGAGGTTTTAAAGGAAAGAAGAAAGTCAGAAAAAAAAACAGAACCACAAGAGGACGTGTAGTTTGACAGGAAATGAGGGGTCATCGATATGAACGCAGAGCAAGCCTGGAGAAAAAAAGGGAAAAAAAAGAAGTATGATATCGCTGCACGTTATTTTTCTGCCCACACCGAGCTTTATAAATATTTAAGTTGTTCTGTTAGCCTCTCGGCTGCCCTGACAGCCAAATCTTAGACGAAGGTGCTCTAATGGATCCAGAGCCTAAAGTCTGAAGAAAAAAGTATAAAAGAAGGCATCAGTACGCAAAGGCGTAGTTGCCGCCTTGTGCTTTTTTTATTGTCTTCTCTTTCTTTAAAATATCTTAGTTCGTACACCGCCTTGAAGCCGCAAGATCTTGGCCACGTTCTTTTCCTTGCGATGTTCACGCAAGCTACAAAGGAAAATCGTAGTCGATGACAAGCGCAAGTGCCGAAGAAACGTGCTGGGGAGGCGTGATAACCAAGTGCTACATCGGTTTATTGCAGTTTTGTTGTACCGAAAAGGTCAGTACGTTAGCGATAACAGTCTCCCTTGACATAGCGAAAAAATGGAAGCATCTCCTCGGTGCAGGTCATTTCTTAACCAGGAAACATTAATCTCAATTAGGACGTAAGCGAGGAAATCGACCGGGAAGTTTTGGGACGTCTTCCCAGAAAGCGGCCCTAATGCGGCGAAATGCTTTGGAAATCTACGATGTCACCCTGCTTGCTGCCGCTTAATCGTTTCGTTGCGCAGTGTAGAGCGATGTAGATATTTTTCTGAAATTTTTCATTGATTTTTGTTTCTGCGACGTCTCTGTATTTTAATGCCCACCTTTTCCAGTCGTACCAACGAGGTAACTTGGATGGGAGATCAGACGCTTGTATTATAGTAGCTGTAATTATAGCTGTATTACAGTAGCTGTGTAATAGTACCTGCATCATAGTATAGCAGCTGTTAAGAGGAACGCTTGGTCGACTTGTGGCGTCCCTCCGCGAGCAAGGAAAAAGAAACCCCGTGACCGAGGAAGCGATGACGTCATCGCGACGTCACAGATGCCTCAATCTGTTACGCCATGATGACATCATGACGTCACATGACAAGCTTATCAATTGACTTCGTCGATAGGTCAAAGGCGGTCCGATTCCGATGGATGTGCAGACCATCCCTCCCTACCTCCTAACTAACCGACCTACTAACTATCCCTTCCAGATAACTGCTCCCTTTTCTATGTACACTGCGAAAATGATGCGTCACACTCAAACCTAATCTCAACCGAAAAGTGTATTGCAGTCAATTTAAGTTTGATATACCAATCACAACACGATATAAGTAAATATTTTTTAAGACTGCGTCAATAGACCTGCGCGCCCGAGGCGCTGCGTTAACACAATGCCTATGGTTGCGGGTTCGATTCCTCGTCGAGGTAGTTACATTTTTAGCTAGGGGGAATTAATGCAAGAAGAGCGCTCGCGTGTTTCCATTAGGCGCACGTGAAAAGAACTCTTGTTGGTCGTAATTACTGCAGGGCTTATTAACTGCGGTGTTTCCATCACCCTTTGTCTTTTTCATTATACGAGGCGGCCAATCACCTTCGGGCATAAAGCAGCCTAGTCTGTGAAGTAAAGTTTATCCTCTATCTCTTAGATTGCTAAGAGGGAGTTTGTTAGAGGCACGCATAGAGGTTATCTTTGCTGGTTTGCTCTCTGCTGCCCATAACACACTGCGGTTCACTGCTGTTCATAACACAGCATGGCACTACTCAGAACTATGCAGTCGTTCATGCATCTTTGTTGATCTTAAAGCACCCTCAGTAGTGTCGCATCCTAACGTGGACAAATCGCATGAACTTCAAGTCTTGGCGCGGCCTTCACGAATGCCTGCTCCATTGGGATCGCAGTGGCCAACAAATCCTCCATGCGACTATTGTAGCTGCGATGAGGCGACTGCTCATCTTCTCTATTAAAGTGCCAGTTTAAATTTCATTGTGATGTACAGTGTCAGTGCGCCATGAAAAGGACTGTCCACCGCTTTAGACAGACTTAACGATCGTCCTTTGCAGAACGCAAAAGGTTATCCAACCCTGACTGAGACCGTCCTCAACGCGTTCTTGCACTTCTTGCTGACAAGATGGTTTAGAGACAGGCTTTGAGCAGTGCTGTGCATTACACCGCATTCATATCACGTACAGTTCATTTTACGTTTTCTCCTCCCCCCCCCCCCTTTTTTTTTGGTAGCGTCTTCTGTTATTACCTTGTATTCCGTTTCCGTGTAAACGCCCGCTTCCACTCCTTTTCTCTTTTCTTTCTCTTTTTCTGGCTCGCTTGATAGAATTGTCGCGGTGACGCACCGGCGAACGACGCGACCCTGTCGTGTTCTCGAACTCGACAAGGGGGGACACAAGGGGTGAGGGCGCTTTGCGAACGCGGTGATTTGATTTTCGAGCTGCGCTTGCTTTTGGACGTGACATCGAGGGCGGAGAGGGAGGCTGACCTGTTGAGGGCTTTGCAGGTGCGGGGGCTTCGTACGTACACATACGCACGGCGCCTGTGTGCGGAGAGAGAAAGGAGGGTATAAGGTAGCGTTATAACGGCGCGCGCGTACGTTCTTGACAGAACTCATCAGAGACACGAAACAGGAGCGCACGGCAAGGTTTTGAACGGGAAACGAAAGTCGAAAACCGGTGGCAGGCGGGTGAAGGCTTAAACCGTGTGTATTCCTTCAACGATGGGGCATGATTGAGGGTCCCTGTAGCTTCAACAAGTAGTGCATATGCAAGGTGCTCTCTCTCTCTCTCTCTCTGTGTGTGTGTGTGTGTGTGTGTGTGTGTGTGTGTGTGTGTGTGTGTGTGTGTGTGTGTGTGTGTGTGTGTGTGTGTGTGTGTGTGTGTGTGTGTGTGTGTGTGTGTGTGTGTGTGTGTGTGTGTGTTCGGGTTTGTTGTAATGGGGAATAGCACGCGTACGATCGTGTGACCTGGGTGACTGGGAAGATTGGGTCGTGTTCGGGGGATTCCGAATGAAGGCAGATGAGGTGATAGGGTATGTAGGGAATAATGTCACTTCGCCCTACGCACAAGTTCGCCAGCGAGACACCCGCCTTTTTTTTTTTACATTGGCTCAAATGAGGACGTCGTGATATGGCTGGCATGTTCAAAGGGGAATACGTCGTGGGGATTCTTTTTTTTTTTTTTTACCGCGTCTGTAGGCGCAGGCTCGCAGCGGGGTAGACAAATAAGAATGTAAAGCCGGGCTAGGAGGAGATCTCGGAGGGAGGGGTGGCCCGTCTGGTTGATGAGCTCGGAGATGACTGATGGTGATGACGGCTTCCCTGACATGGGGGAGGGTTATGCTCTCCCCTCCCGGAACTCGTGTCGAAAGGCACATCGTGCAACCCTTTGAACCCGTCTTGAATTGCATCCCTCCACCGACCTACACGACCTTACAAGGCGCGTGTGCGCTTTTCTATGTAAGTTTATTCCTTTACTATTTACGACCTGCTTTATTATAATCGCTAGTTTTTCGGTTTTTCTCCCTCACTGCGTTTTGTGTTCATTTTTGTTTATTTATTTCATACCTCTGCGCTAGTCTCGAAGTTTCGTTTTAAAATTTTCATTTGTATTGCTGCTTTCACTCCAAAGGGCGGTGGGCGGATTTTATTTTTTATTTTTTTGCTTTTTCTTATTCACGTTCCGAGTAAGCGCTTACTTATACGAGAGTTACACAGTATAGAGATATGTTAGCGACTCCCCACCGCACGTACGTCTTCATTAACCTCGGGATTTATCGTCCTTTTTTTTATCTTCGTTTCTTTCCTACGTTTGTCTTTCGTTTTTACCTTCTCGTTCATTTCGATCGCTGAGCCCCCTCGTCAAGATTTCGAGCCAATCCTACTCTCGTATTCCAGTGGTTTCCCATTCGCGTAAGACCTATATGGGCAACAGTTTTGATTCCGTCCTTATACATCGTGTGCCGCAAAAAAACCCGCTAGCATTACGTACGTAAGGCTTCAATCTCTTCCGATTTTCAATCCGTGATACCTGACTCTTGTCTATTTTGCAGCCATCGTCTAGCCTCCACCAGTCGTGCCTAATCCGGCAGTAATAAGCGCTGTCTTGGTCAGATGCGCGCTAGAATGTCTCGAAATATTTATGCAGTCAGGGGAGAATACTGTGTAAAAGAAAGACTTCACGAATGTAATTCAGGTGCTCATGTCTCACGTCCGGACCGCGTGACTGAGATCTACACTACGGAAATCTCTAGTCATAAGCAATGCAGGTGTGCCGTGCCCCCCAGACGTGATGTTGCCCATCTGCCCACACTCACTTCCCCCCTGAACCGACTGTCACAGCCACCCTTAAAAACTCCCGCTGTTTCAAGCACGAGTCGCATTTGCATACGCTCACGTACAGGCAAAACTCGGAACCCTGCCCGAGGTTCGCTTGTCATTTGCTTCCTGCCGTTGTTCTGCGGCTGATAAATTATTCGGTTTTGATTCGTCGATGCATTTTTTTTTACTTCGTTTCGCATTCGTTGATGACGATGGCGCGCGAACGTACATTTTCCTTTTCCTTTTTTTCTTTTTTATACGACTTCTTTCCCGTTTTGTTCGGAGAATTGTCGGGGCCGTGCCATCCGCGGATGTCAGTCATTGCGAATTCAAATGCTCTTGAATATAGTACAGAACGCACAACTCCGAGCATGCTGCTCCTGCATGCCCTCCGCACGTTCACGTGACCGCCACACAAATGGAGTGGCATCGCGTATGCGGAGAATCACTGCCCCGCGTTGGTTGTAGCCTGTTAAGGGGATTTTTGCTGCGTCCTTTCTTTTTTGCGTGCGTGTGTGTGTCCTCTCTGAATCTACATTCGGACATGCATGAAGCCGCGGGTAGCTTTACTTCTCAGAGTCCTCTGGTTCGTGTGACTCCTGCCTTTCTGTCTCTTCTTTTTCCCTTTACTTTCTCTTCTTCTTCTAGTACTCAATATTTCGTCTTTAAAGCCAAGAGCTCCCTTCCATAGTTCGGTTGTTTCAGCGTTTCCATGCACTCGTTTGATTCCTACCCTTCCGTGTGCGAGCGGTGATTTCCACGTACATTCTAAGAACTGTGACTCTCTTTTTGCACATATGAGAGTCATATGTGTAGCACTCTCTTTATAGAGGCACGTTGACCGTCTTTAGGAGAGTCGTGAAACGCATGAATTTTCCAAAAGAGAGTCAACGCACGACTCTCCTAAAGAGCGTCAACTTGCCTCTCTAAAGGACATGTGACTCTTACATGTATAAAGAGGGAGTTAAAGGACACCTTTTTTTTTCTTAGAGTGTAGGATATGTCCTCTACACTAGCATTTCCAATCGAACTGAGATATTCACACATAGGCAAACTGACTCTTGAATATGTTCGGCCCCAGCTCTGTTCAGCCAGGATCACTCAATTTGAACACGATTTAGCCCTGCTATAAGTACACATTTGCTGAGTTCAAGTCACAGTGAATCCGGCTGAGCAAACTTCAACACAATTGACTCAGAAGATGGTTTTCGCGTTCGAGTCGTCTTAGGCAAATACATGAGACATCGTGTGGCATTTACACGAGTTCTTTGATGAATAGGCCACAAATCGGGTAGCGAGTGACCCAACAGGAGTCAACGTGAACGTTGCCGTCAACAAAGACGTTTGTGTCCACCCTGTTCGCAAAAGACGTGGTATCGAGAGGTGCCTCAGCTTCGCGTTGGCGAGAGTTCCACTGGCGACTGAAACAGCACATCTACTCTCGCGACACACGCTCGTGTTGTCTAGTAAGAGTAGAGCGTCTCTTGGAAGTCGAGTGAATATTTAACGAGCCCGGGGGAAACTTCTCGCGTGCATGTTTACGAGTTCGCTTCCCTTCCAGTAGCATTCTAGCATGACTTGTCGCATTAGTAAGGCTACGCTCCGTGTCTTAACCTCCCCCTCACCCTCAATTTTAGTTTTGTTCTTTATCCTTTTTTTCACTAGTGCAATTCCCGCCTCCCGCCGCAATCGAAGTGTACTCGCCCGCACAGTTTGCAAGTTGTCTACCTAACTCTGTCGAAATTCCGTGCAGCGTTGTCGAATCTATACAACCGGAACGAGCCAATCAAGCGGCATGGTTCAATATGTCCGCGCCTAATCTTCGCACGTAGAGGTGTCCGAACATTTTTCATTGGCGCACAACTGCAGATTGCAACGCCAGGCCTGAGAATGCATTAACGCGAGATTTTTCCAAGTTAAGATCTCCAGTGATCCTCGAAATCTGCTTTCCAATCATGTGATATATGCCTGTTTCTGTCTCCTACCTTAAGCCCACCATTTATGTTTGTTTGCTTTTTCATTATTTTGTACAACGGAATAAAACACGACACTCGCACGCGTTTTCGTTTAACTTTCATATTTGCTAAGGTCTTCGATAGACATCCGTGAGTCTAATAATTAAGTGGTAAATAAGACATCTTCAACGCAGCAACTATTACTAAACTCGCTGACTAATTCTGGCAAGCAAAGCTAGGTGGTTCCGTCAGTTCGAATAGTCATAACATTGCGTGTCTCCTGAGAGTGGGCCGCACGTCGAAATGATTCGTCCCGTTTCTCTATTCCTGTATGATGGAAGATATCTGTATGATGGATGAATAAACTTTATTTTGGTCCCTCGGAACGCGCCCTAGCACGTTGTGGGCCGCTCCCACGTCGGAACAGAAAGACCAAGTCTCTCTGCTGCGTCGCGTATGATAGAAGATATCTGTTGCTTAGGTTCCAACGTTTAAACTTTGTGAATATGCACTGTTATCTTGTTTCTGCTTTTATACAGGGCTAACGGTCAATGTGCTACAATTGCAAATATCAAAGGCAAATATGACACGTTCCCAGATCATCCGATTTCTTCCATCACGCGTACCGCTTCGAGAACTCAATTATTTGTTCTGGCTGTATCTGTAATGATTACGTCATCCTGGGCATGATGTTTGAGGGAGATAGGGAAATGGAAGAGATGGTAGCGAGATTAACCTCAACACAAGAATATGGAGACCCGAAGGTCGTGGGATCGAATCCCGGCCGCGGCGGTTGCGTTTCGATAGAGGCAAAATGCTAAAGGAACGTACGCTTAGATTGAGATGCACGTTAACGAACCCCAGGTAGTCGAATCCTTCAGAGCCCTCCACTATGGCGTCTGTCAAAATCATATCGTGCTTTTGGCACGTAAAAGCCCAACAAATGTTGTAAAAGAATATAAAGCGTATAGCATAGAATATAAAGAAAAGTACAGTACAGAATGACACCTGGTGCCGTCTACTTACGTATAAGCTAGTCGCGATTGCATAGCTAATTGTGTGCATGCGCGCTACACAATTACTCCTGCTCACGGCATATAGGATGACACTTCGGACTAACTACATCCTTATTGAGTACTTCTCCTGATTTATACCACGCTAGCTGCACTTCCCGGTGCGATGCACCGTATTGTTTGGGAATAGAGGCTGACACTTTGGCATTCATCCTTTCAAGTTCTCTCCCTCTCTGTTTCTTTTAATTCGGGACATCGCGGGAACATCGGAAGCCACTCTCCTTTTTATTCGGCCGTGCCGCACCACCTGGGCGTTTGCAGACAACGTCTTTGTCTCGTATGCGCAAGTACACGCCGAGGCTGCAGCAAGGGGCGGTAAATTCTTGTTAATTTCAGGGGCGCGGGGCAGCGATACGCTCTCTTAAGTCGTGCGTGCGTGCGCGTGAAACGAGTTCGCACGCACAGCGGGCAACTGTATATACTCGTGTGAATAAGGCTGCATGGCCTCGCGCTGTTTCTTGTCTCGCTACACGTGAAATGGCGTCTTGCATGGCGTCTTGCATGGCGTGCGCGGGCCGCGCGCGCGTCTATAGCTATCTCTTCGCTTGCCTTAGGGTTTTCCCGCGCTTTTGTCTTTCGCGCGCTTTTCTTTTAACGCGGGAAAAGAAACGCGTTCGGAATTCTTTCTCCTGTATAGCGCGTGCGTGCGTTTGGATCGCTGAATAATTCAGCGCTCGCTGTTTGCAACCGGGGAGACACTGTCGCGCGTCTTCGTTGTACTTAGAGAAAGGCAGCGGGCGTGCGCACTTCGGTGGCGTCCTATGGGGGCTCGGTCTTTAATTCCGCTGACGGCTGTTCGGTGTCGGGTTGCCCCTTACCTTTCTTTTATTTAATTCAAAACAGCTTGCCTGGCTACGACACGAGGGGGGCATCTAAACGAAAGCGCGAAAGGTTGCGCTCGCAATGTTTTGGCTCAATGCGCGAGTCCCTTCCGCAGCATCCTCGTGGAGCTCGGTATTAGCAGAAACTTAGCCCTGACGGCTTTATCTCACCAGCAGTTTGACAGCGGCACGCTTTCCGGATGCCGGGGCCAGCTTTGCAGAATGATTTGTTTGCACGTTTCGTCGACGTGAACGATGGAATGCATGGAATCTCGTAAGTGCAGATTCCAAGCGTGAGTGGTTCGCTGAAGTTCGTTTCCAACGCGCATAGTGGTTGGAAAGTTCAAAACGATGTGCCTAACAGCGTGAAAGAACAACCCTAACTGCGCCGAACTACCAGAAAAGTGTTTAACTGGACCCGCTAATTAACGTATAAATCTGTAAACTTCCTTTCGCAATGTCGGACATTTATTCCCCATGAAAAGCGGCAGTTAGCTTCATAAAACACAACTTCGCGTCTTAAGACGCTGTGTCAGAAGAATAATTAGTGGCGGGGCCCGTATGTTGTGAGACGCAACCTGGAAGAGCGCAGGGGCTTTGCTCTTTGTACTTCGTAATTGAATTGCAGTAATTACGAAGTAAAGGGGAAATTATAGTGCACCGCGCCCCCTTGTCCAGGGTCAGAGACACGCAAACTTGATTTCCGTGCAGCAAACGCACTCCTTGCTTCCCTACACAGCGCAGTATAACAGTTAAGCCACGTCGCAACACTCGCGCACTCTGTGGAACACCCTCCGCAGCTCGCTTGTCTCAGCGGTCTTCTCATGCGCGCCAGTTCACGCACTGCCGCCCTGCTGCCCACGTGAGCAATTTTCTCTCCGCCCTAAAGTATCACAAGTAGTCTACGTGCGCCACAACGCTTTCGGCGTCACCTTCTAATCCAGGTGTACACCTGCGCCTCCCGCTTTAGACTTACGGTGGCACTCAGGGCCTAACACTACGCCGTGTTAGAGCGAGCTTTGACACACCGCCCAGCTCGTTGTTACATCGTGCTTCTATACGCATCAGCTACTCTCGTTCACTGCACCAACGCCTCGCTCGGTCGCTCCCTCTAGCGGCGACTTCCGCTCGGCTAGCGTGCGCGCGTGTCGCGGCGCCGTAGAAGACGCAGCGGAGCGCGCGTAACAGGCCGGTGTGTGGCACGCGAGCCCACCTTTCGAAGCCTATACGAGAGGGCTTCCCTCTCCATCACGGCCGGTGCGCGCACGCAGCCGCTGAAGTGCGCGTGCTACGAGGAAAAGCCCGCAAGCACGCCAGGTCGAGCAACGTAATACACTAAAGGGCCTCCCCCGATGCCCCCGGTCTTCGCTTCCTTTGTCCCCGTCGCGTTCAGTGTAGAAAGTTAAGTGCACCGGCTGCACTAGAACGATCGGGTGACAGGTGGGTGGTGAGGAAAGTTAGAAACACTATCTGTATACGCAGAAGCGCAAAGTTCGACGAGTCGCTGCTAACGCGTCTGCTTTTGATGCTTTGTTCACAAAGAAAATAATTCGGCGTGTAGAAATGAGCGAGCGCGAGCTTAGTAAGGGTAGAACGAAAATGTGTAATGAGAAATTATTAAGGGTGACTGAGTGACGCTTAACGGCTAGCCGCAACATAAACGTCTCTGTTCTTCGAATATTGTCGATCGTTTATTGAAGCAGGTATATTCTACCATATCAAAACGCATGCCTCCTGCAGACGGTGATTCCCTTGTCTTTCTGGCGCCCTGAACACGAGCGAAGTTTCCTCGACGCGGTGCAGTTTTCCACTTTCACCGTGCTGCACCGAAGCTGTGCGGCGAAGTTTAGCTCTCTCGCCTTGCGTTCGCTTCGCCTCCGAACCGCCACCACCGGTCGTCAGCTCTTTTCCCTGTCCCCGACTTGGTCTTTCGACAGGAAGCCTGGGGTAGTTCACGTGATCCCTACCACACAGCCGGCGTTGCGTGAGCTCCCTATGGCTTACTAACACGACGCTTTCCCATCCCGGCTGTCCTCTCGTTAGAGCATGCTTGGTACCGTTGTTCCGTGTCTGTATGCCTAGGGTGTCTTTTCCCTGACCTATACGCAACCCCGGCTCCTCCCACCGTCCGTCCTTCTCCCACTCTGTTGAAGCAGCCTGTTCTCACCTTGTTACAGCGCACCTTCCTTCCTGCCTCATTTTGCCCTTTGAGCAGATTATGAAGTAGGGAATGCAGAGGAGACCGGGAATGGACAATGGCGAGTGGGGTAGGGTGGCATGCGTTGACGGGTGGGGCTTTCTCCCTCATCGCGAACTACGCTGTTGAAGCTGTGCACATGAAGAGGCGCGCAGTGGATGTTATTAAAACGTCCGGTAGGCGCGTCAATATGGAATGTTTTCCGTGTTGTTCTTCGGAAAAGATGCACGAAAATTATACAGCGTGAAATTTGCATCTCTATAGTACGCTGAAATTTTTACCTCTGTAGTACACAATAGAAAGAAAGAAAGAAGGAAAGCGAGAAAGCAAGCAAGAAAGAAAGAAAGAAAGAAGAAAGAAAGAAAGAAAGAGGTCGTGCGGTTGTGAAACAGTCGCTCAGTAAAAACAGCTTCTTCAGTGGCCGACGTAACTTGTACTTTCCAGTCCAAACATTATCCTTTCAGAGCCGCATCATGTCACGCCTTTCGACAATCTGTAAACCTTACATTGTGCCAAGCATCGTTACGTCTTTCTTAGCTTTTGTAGGCATATTTCGTCGCGCCCGTATGTGTGATTTTTCATTCCCCATCGTTCCGGTTTTTTTTGAAATTTCCACGGCACTCGGTCTTCGAAATTCCTGTCGATAAAAAAAGCAAAAAAAAGAAGAAAGCAAAATCAAAAGCGCCCGCGCCGAATTCATACTTGTCGTACGTCTGATTTAGACTTTTCGTACATTTTTTCGTCGTCATTCTGTCTCTTATGCAACCTGCATGACAGCGGGCGAACACCTTGACGCCTTAATCCGGACTCGACAGCCCCACGGTCTTCTTTATTTTTTTTTCTCCACGTTTCCTGCGTTAAACCACTCGATTGTGTCAGAGCCCACTGCCCGCATAACTTGTCTTTTTGCCATTGCAAGAACAAGTGACAAATGTGCGAAAGAAATATAGAATACGCCCGCACTGCAAAGTAGGGTATCAGTAAAACAGTTCCACGCAAGAACTCGGGGTTCCTCATCCGGCTACGAGGACCGTGCTTGGGCGTCGACCCGTGCGGTGACCGTGTCATCGACTCTGCCCTCTTAGGTCTCTCCAAGTCCTTTCCCCCGCGGTGTCTGGCTTCACCTTGTCTCTAGAGAACGGATCCTAATAAGAACAAGAAAAGGGAACGGAACGAAACGGCGCCAACACGTACGAACAAAGTGTTGGAGGAAGAATATGACGAAAGAACAAAAGCGGCGCGAGGAGTGACGGGAGGCCTATAGCGGGGGAACAGCTTGGCCGGAAGAAGCCGGGCACGTTTTCCCTATTGACTCCTGTCGCAGGAGGGTTCAGGAAAAGAACAGTGCGGGATCTCCCTCTTTCTCTTCATACAAGTGGTGCCCGCTACCGTAGGCTTGTCGGTGTAGACGCAGTTTCTGTAGGCATGCCATGGTCCGAAGAATATAAGCTAAAACGAGATAGCCAGAAAGACACGGACGCGCAACTCAGCGTTTAGCCTGTGAGCGGTAGAAAGGCTGGAAGAAACTCGGTGTAGTGAGAGGAAACACGAATACCCCCAACAGGCAACTCGTGTAGTCGAGGATGTGCCTGGCTAGCCGGCTTCGTTGTTGGTTTTTTTGTTTCTTATTTGTATCGACGTGAAGGCCAAATAGACTGCTCTTAGCGAAGCGTTGGGACAACCGTGTTTATATTGATCTTTTCCAAAAAAGAAAAAGCGCTAACTAATGCATTATTCGTCGAATTCTCCGAATAATCGCGAAATTTACGGAAATTTTTACAGTCTGTTCTGGCTATTTTATAAGTTATTGGCGTTGTGGATGACGTAATCTGAATGTTACTGGCTGTCTTCTTTTGTTTTGTTTTGTTTCCTCTAAATATGTGATGGTTAGAGGATTTCGGCGCCCTTAGATGGCGCCGGCTACATTTTTTTTTTCGCGGGAAACGCAAAATAATTTAGCAGGAGCACGCGGAAACAAACGCGCTAGAGCCAACGCAAGAACACAGACGAGGCCCTATAGTCACACATAAAAGCACTAAAGTGCACACAAAGTCCACTCATGTATGAAATCGGAATATCTTGACCAAGACACGTAGAATCAGGAACATAGTGCGTACATGTTCAGGTCAAATTAAACATACTCCTGTAGTTTACGCTAGATACAAAACTGTGTTTTTAATTATTTCCCGCCACCTCCTTAGCTACCATCCCGGTCGACCACCTGACCTAGCGCGCTGGACGCACGGTATACTCTGCATCCACCGCCTCTGGATTTTGTCCAGGAAACCAAACTGATCATTTTTATTTAACTTATGTCGTAGGGCATACCGACGCCGATAAAACAAACATATTTAAAAGGATATCGCTCACTTACGGAAATCAGTTGAGTGCCATTATTACCTGCCTTTGCAACGTAGCCCTGTCACTGACAGAATATCTTATGCAGACACATTTCTCCCAAAACGCTATATATCTCAAAAACGTCTGTGTGTGCTCCCTTGGACGCTGTTAGATGAACGCGTTTAGCGCTTCGGCAGCCTGTGGAATATTGAACACAAAGTTATACACGCGGTTTGCCTCAGCAGTGGTTAGAAATAACGACTTATAGAAAGGCGCGCGACGCCGTGCCTCTATTAAATTTCGTTTTCGTTTCTTTTTAGACTGTTTAGTTGAGAAGCAACTCGTACAGCACGTTCCGCCGCTGCACTGGCGTGCGTTACCCACCCCCGCCGGAGAGCTTGTAATTGAATTCGTAAAAGGATTGCTTCGAGACGTAGCGAACGAGCCCCAACCCGTCCCCCCCCCCCCCCCTCCATTTTCGTTCGCCGCAGCCTCCTACATCTGTCGTATATTTCACTCGTGGCACAATGAGGGAGTAGAAGAGGGTTTCTATTTGAGGGCTCCCCACTTTTAAGGGGCCGAGACGACATTCCGAGGGTCGCCGCGGGGCACTTTAAGAGAGAGCGAGCTGAAACGAGCGCACGCTTGAAACGGTTCTCGCCGGAGTTAATTGCCTTCGTATTAGCCGCAGTAAGTCAAAACTTGGGTCTCATTCGTTCAAAGCGAGGAGTTAGCTCGGAACTCCAACAATTTTCTTTTCCCTTTTTTTAAAGAAAATGTCTGCTTGGTAAAGTTGCGATGATTAAACCGCGTTGCTTTTTCGGCCATGGAAACGTGAGTCTGCGTGGCACGCTTGTGCGCAAATTAACGACGGTAGCGGGGATTTTAATTTGCGTGTTCTCAATCTGCGCTTCCTCGGACTGCTTTTGCGCTGGCTTGCTAGTTAATCTTAGCTGGCGTGTAATTGCGAGTTGTCGTTAGTAGTTGAACGCACGTCGTTAGTCTTAATGTCGATTGTGCTCTCGTTGGTCCATTCATTCTCGTATATACTGAAGACAGGCAGCGGGAGATGCAAGCGCTGTCTGCTTGCCTGTGCGCTCCCGCGCGCGTGTGTGTGTTCCCGTGCGTGCATATGTGTGCCAGTGATTGATTGATTGATTGATTGATTGATTGATTGATTGATTGATTGATTGATTGATTGATTGAGTGATTGAGTGAGTGAGTGAGTGAGTGAGTGAGTGAGTGAGTGAGTGAGTGAGTGAGTGAGTGAGTGAGTGAGTGAGTGAGTGAGTGAGTGAGTGAGTGAGTGAGTGAGTGAGTGAGTGAGTGAGTGAGTTAGTGAGTGAGCGAGCGAGCGAGCGAGCGAGCGTAGATATATGTACTTCGAGGATAGAAGTATTGCTATAATTTTGCGAACTGCACTCTAAGGAAAACGAGAGTATTTGGGATGTCTTTCTGCCTCACCACAATAATCGTCGTCTGGCTTGCTTGCGTTTCTTTTCTCGAATACTCTGCGCTCGCTATACGTTCCTATACATAGTTCTAAGTCACGCTCATAGCCGCGTACCGTTCGTGACCGGGACGTACGGTGCACGCGGCGATAACGCAAGGAAAGCGTGAAAGATAGATGACTGTTCTTGTGTGGTGGCAGAAAGACGCCCAAATGCGCTTTTCGTTTTTTTGCCTTGGAGTTTGACTTTTAAGCAGAGTAAGGGACAATTGAGCTGAAGCACGAAATGCATGATTTTTCAATAAGGAATACTTGTTTATTACTAGTATTTTGTAGTATATCACGGGTACGCAAGGAAAGACGCAGTCAAGTTCCCCATTAAAACTCTACCACCAAATCACACAAGCTGCCGCCGAATCACACATAAAAGCAGCAAAGCGCAGATGCATTCTTAAGACCCTTGAATGAACACCTAGGGAGAAAAGCGTTTATGATAAGTACTGAATGTGCTCCTATACATGAAGATGCGCGCTATAGTCCATTGCGGCGGATCGGTGGCTGCGGTGCTCGTCTGCTGACCCGAAGGTCGCGGGTTCGATCCCGGCCGCGGCGGTCGCATTTCGGTGGAGGCGAAATGGTAGAGGCCCGTGTACTGTGCGACGTCAGTGCACGTTAAAGAACAACAAATGGTCGAAATTTCGGGAGCCCTCCGCTACGGCGTCCCTCATAATAATATCGTGGTTTTGGGACGTAAAACCCTAGATGTTATTATGAAGATGCGCGCTTGTGCCGTTTACCGTGTACGAAAGCTCAACGGAACTGTGTTTACACAGTTAGTAAGGGAATAACTTCGGTGAAATCTTCGCAGCTATATGGATGCCTTCATTCGTTTCATCGTATTTTATTTATCCATTTTAGCATCGTCATTCGTTAAGTCACAGCCACGTAACAAAAGTTGAATAGCCGAGGCGCTTGTTGCTTCATTCTCAGCGCAGCAGCGTATATATTTCGAAGCAATACATTGGGAATGCTAACCAAATTCGTGTGTGTTGATGAAGCATGCGTCAGTCTCACATTTATAAATTGCCATTTTGTAGTGCTTGTTCCACGTGCCTGATATACACTCGCTACACGGCTCTGCCCAGGTGTCGCTGCTGTCCCGCAATTCGAAGCAGTTTTTCGTAAGGGGAAATTGTCGTGCGTGCGGAGCATTAGTTGCTTATGCCATGTATCAGCAACATGCACTAATCAACACGACTCAACATTAAGCCGACTTAGCCGGCCTTAGTCAGCCTTAATTAGGCAGCAGCCAAAGTCCGTAACAGCCTCTAAGTAGAGCTTTTCTTTTTCAAAATAATTACTCCTCCAGTTCCGTATTTTGAATTGATTATAGTTTTCTGTGATAAGAATTTTTTCTTCCCTAGCCTGACCTGTGGGTCTTTACCAACTTTTTCAAATGAAACCAAAAGCTACTTCTGAAACTTCGGCTTAATTTCCATGCTAAGCTTTGTACAAAAAAAAAAAGGACACTGTGATGAAGTAATAGGAGGTCGGGATCATGAAGATGTCGCGGTTTATTTTTTCAAACAATACTGGATGTCTGCATCCGCGCCCTCGCGCCATTTTCTGCACTTTATTTCCTTTTTCTCTTTCTCTTTGATAGTTACGCTATGTGTCAGGTTGTACGTCACCTTCATTTCTCCATACATATTTACAGTACCTCTCTTCGTCCCTTCCTCCACTCGTGTTCTTTACATCTCTCTACGTGGCCCGGGCCGAGGTGACCTCTTCGGGCGAGCGTATCTAGTAATTTCTCATTCCTTTGAGACTTGGTCCCTTTCATAGGCTCGCCGAGGATTCGTTCTACCGCCTCCGTCTGTCCTCGCCAGAGATAAGGGAGCGCTCGCGCTCTGAAGAACGCAAACGTGCTCGAGTGGTTCAGCACGGTGGTGGTGGCAGCTCCGCTCAGCGCGCTTGCAATAACGTGTTTTTGCTCGCACGGGCCCCCCTCCTGCCCCGCCTGAGTGTACTCGTATAATTTGGTGGAGGACGCGGAGAGTGGTTTCTACTGTGGGTTCAAATTCAAGAAGCATTTCTCTCTGTTTGTTTCTTTCTTCTTTCTCTCTCTCTCTCTCTCTCTTTCACGCACACGCACGCACGCACGCACGCACGCACGCACACACACGCACACACACACACACACACACACACACACACACACACACACACACACACACACACACACACACACACACACACACACACACACACACACACACACACACACCTCAGTTTATTCTCTCTTTCTCACGTGTACTTTGTATCTACAAGTGCTTTACCGCCCAGACTCGCAGTGCGAGCTCATTATTCCTAAGCTTCACATTCTACGCAAGTGACGATGAAAGAAGATTTCTATATTGTTTAGTTTTATTTTTATACCGTTGTGTCTTTAAGAGTGCGTAGCTGTGTCGGGATTGCTTCGTGTAGCTCCTCCCTTCCGAGCGTCGTGTCAAAAGATGTTCGCTAACGCTGACAGCAAAGGCTCTTTTTCATCGCGAAACCGTTCCTTTCAACTACCGCACCTGCAGTTAAGCTGAGGGTGCACCTGTGTACGCGTGCGGTTTTTACGGTGAGCCCCAGAGTATACGGCCACTCAGCTTTACCCCACGCTTTCCTTGGAGAGTGTTACAACTATACAACAAACATGTAATAAACGCGAGTTTGTGTTAGTGAAACTACGCTCAGACCACGCGTGTTTTTATTACTTATTTCGATGCTGCTCTTTAAGGTTACTTGCATTTTGGTTAATGTTACTTACATGGGGATCCGCGTTTCTACACGAACTCAGCTTGAGCTGAATGCGTCGAGCAGCTTGAAAGGCTTCCCTCGTGGTTCGGCGATTCAGCTGAATGCGGGTCGTTAGGAAACGGTCGTCGACGTGGGGCCGATGTCTCTTGAGCGCGCGCTGTTCGTTGCCGAAACTGCAACGGCATTGACTTTCGCTTGCTTGCGTTGAAACCGTCTCGAGGTCTAGTGTGACAGTGTATACTTAGTTAAAGCGAGCTTGCATATAGAGCTTTCGCGTCCGCGCTCACATTCAGAAGTTCCTGTCAGCTACACCTGTGTTAGAGTTCAGACGATAAGTGGTGTAAAGCGATGAAGTTTCCTGCAACGAAAGCACCGTAAGTTTGAAAAGAGTCGCGGGCGCGGCGTGCTTTGCGAGATTTGGAAAGATAAGACGGTCGAGGAAGCGTGTGACACGCACGAATTGCTGTACGCGTCGTTCCTGTAAGTGTGGTAGCTATACGTTTCAACGCGAGTTATCTGTTAGCACAGGCCGGCACCACAAGAGGGGTCGTACGAGTGTAGTAAACACTGCAGGCTAACGGAGCCAACGAACAGCGTTGCTTTACAATTTGTTCTCCATGTATCTGAAAGGGACGGCCTACCGTTCTCTCATATTAGAGTTCACGACACTCTAAATGGTCTTTCTAAGCGCATTCACGTTTTTAGGGACAACTTACCGCTCTCCCGTATAGCAGAGCACATAGTGCTCTACATTAACTCAATTTTTTTTTATACTCATGGTCTCATTCTGCGCTAGAGGGCTCGGCCTTTTGATTAAGATCAACGTGTTCGGAAAGGTAACCAGTCTCTCGTAAAATAGCTGGTAGAGCTCTAAATAGTCTATTTTGATTGAACACACACACGCACGCACACAAACACACACGTGCGCGCGCGCGCCCACGCACACGCCCACACACGCGTACGCATGCACACGCCCCCCCCCCCCCCCCCCACACACACACACACACACACACAAGCACACACTACATATTTCCATTTAGCGATAGCTGCTAGCTGTCCGTAGTAGAGTAAGTAGTACTCTGAATCTTGCACCTTTTATTCTAAACACAGACAGTATGTTCAAAGCAAAAATTTCATTAGGGCTTTTTACCAACATATTTCAGTAGTTGAACCCGCCCTTGCTACGCCTACGCTCTAACCTGTGACTTACCCTTTGATACGCATTGCAAGGCCGTTATCACAGCATTAGATGTTCTGGCGACTCGCCTCAGTTAAGCTTAGCGTAAGTCGCTCGAAATGCGAGCAACTGACATCTAAACAAAGAAAGCATTCCGGTAATCCAACTGGACAGGCGATTATAGCACTTACGAGCTTCGTGGAATTTCGGCGCATCCTTTGACATTTGACCCACTTTCGGAATCCGCCCAATTACTCGGAGATTAGATCGCGGATTCTCAACCCTTCCGGGGCAATCCGCTTTGCCCGGAGTTGGCCCGAACTGCGCAGGTGTAGCCGAAGGCGCGGTCATGCGTGAACCACAACAAGCTACCCCGAGAGGTCTCCGTCAAAGTAAGGCTTTCGTGTTTTTTTTTTCGCGATAAGAACATCGTGTGTCCACCTTGTTACGCGCGACATAAACTGTAACTGCACTTCGTCTTTAGCAGTGCCGTGCAGTGCAGTGAAGTGTGAAGTTCGTATCCACCAATCGGGAACGAGAGCTCTGTGTGACGTCTTGAGAAGGGAGTCTGACCCCACCCACTTTTTTTTCTCCCGGAAAGCTTTCCATAGAGCCGGCGCTGCGCAGATTGTTATGTGAAGTGGGCCTGTGCAGTAGCTCTCCTTCTGGTTATCTTTTCTGGGTCAGAATTCAATGGGCGTTTCCTTTTGTAGGTGCTCTTCACCTTTGGTTGGCCGCCTTCGCTAATGATAAACTCTAAGAAAAAAAGGTGCCCTTTGACTCTTCTTTGCTACACATGCTACGCTGCTGTGCATAACTCTCTTTAGAGTGTCACGTTGACTTTCTTTAGGAGAGTCATGGGACGCGCGACTCTCCAAAGGAGAGTTAGCGTGCCTCTCTGAATAGAGATATACATGCCAGAGTCACGTGTAGCAAAGAGGACACCGTTTTTTTTAGAGTTTACACTCTAAAAAAACGCTGTCCTTTGACTCTTCTTTTATCCACGTGAGAGTCACATTGACTCTCTTTAGGAGAGTCGTGCAATGACTCTCTTTTGGAAAGTCGTGCGTCCCACGACTCTCCTAAAGAGAGTCAACGTGCCTCTCTAAAGAGAGTGCTACATATGTGACTCTCACATGTATAATTGAAGAGTCAATGTTCTTAGAGTTCAAGTTCAGCGCCAGGACTGGCTCATACTTTCTCTCGCGAACAATGCTTGCGTAATGAAAGAAAAAAAAGAGACAGAGAAGTGTAAACCCGGTGAGAGGACCCGGTTTGTTACGTTGTCCTGGTGTGGGGAAATGCGGGCTGGAAAAAATTAGCAGCCTTTCCCCTACCAGGAAAAGTAGGTCAAGCGAAGCTTGGCGTGTGCGTGCCTGACGTAACTGTTTCTCTTTCTTTTTTCTTTCTTTCTGTATTTCTTTGTTCCTTCCTATCGCATTGCACAATGCCCCCTCCTAACTTTTTCTCCCCTCCATGCCGGAAATTGGACCTTCACCCATGTGCTTAGCAGCGCTGCACTTCTGTTGCTAGAAGCAATAACGAAGGTCACGCGTGAAGCAATGAACTGCTACAGTGAATTGTGGCAACGCGAAATGACAAGCGAACTCGATAGAAGATCGGATTTCCATGTCAGAACTGGCTGATGGCCGAGAAGCCCGCGATGGCGAGAGCATCAATTGTTCGGAAACTGCTCATAACAAATACGCGTCCGACCGGCGCGCCTTCGAGGGCCTCATTTGTGTACACCCGCGTTATCTGTACTGGCGCCGGGGTTTCCACGAACTATGCCGCCGCGCCGCCGCCGCCGCCGCCGCCACCGCCGCCACAGAAAACTGACTCATAGAAGCTTCGCTTGATATGGTTTAGACAGCGTAAGAACACTTAATGAATACAGTCCCATGTTGACCTACCCGACACGTCAAGCTTTCTCTCCACTGCACGCAATTGGTTAGACGTTTTATTTTAGGTGGAGCAATCTAGCAATCCGGAAGCACGACTCTTTAAGGTGTCCCAGAAAAGTCCCCCCTCCCCCCCCCCTCTCTCTCTCGTATCTCCCCGGTTGGCGAGCCGAAACAAAATGTGGTGTTCGTCGAGATAGATTGACCGCGGAGAGTTACCGCGGATTTTCCGGCGGTGCTGCTTTTTGGTCACCGACAATAGTGAGGCTTGACCGAAAGGCCAGGCCGTAAGCCGCTGCGACGAGATGCAGTGGTGTGGGTAACGATCAGGCTCAGTCGGAATAGATTGGTCAGAAGAGATAAGGAGTTGTTTGACTCGTTCCTGCTTCGCAGAGACAACAACGGGTTAAGAACACTTTAACTTTGGCTTTCATTTTGGCTCGCTCTCGTAGATCTTCGTAGGCCTTCGTTGCTGTTCTGGCCGGAAGCGAAGTCAGCGTTAACAGTTTGTTAATTAAGGTGCAATGATAAATAAAGGTTTCATTTCTGTTCTGTTACTGCTTGTAACCAACAAAACTAGCTATAAACAGTTATACTGATCGCGTGCGCCAGAACATAATATAATAATTCTTGGGGTTTAACGTCCCAAAACCATGATATGATTATGAGGGACGCCGTAGTGGAGGGCTCCGGAAACTTCGACCACCTGGGATTCTTTAACGTGCGTACGCTAGAACAAAAGAAGCACATCCGAAACTTAAACTGCCTGCTCATTCCCCTTCTTTCGTTCTGCTCCTCCGTTTCAGGTGTAATATTAAGCTCTTTCCCTCATAGCACGCCCCGTAAATTATTGACGTGGACTGTAGCCCTCAGCTTGTTGAACTCCTTGAAGCGATGTTTGTTCAACGCTAGAAGAGACAACACCGTGAAAGGCTGGGTTCGAACACTAGGTTTTATTGATTGGAAATTTTAGCCCAATGTCAGGTTGAAGCCACTAGTCGTACTCGGTCGGAATCGAACACAACTCCGGTGACATATAGACATCGATTCGAGTTGATTCATGCCGCTATTGCTGCCCGAAAAGCGGCATCAATGACGAGTCTTCCGTTACGTGCACATAGCCACCAGAAGGTTTCCTTCTTTCCTATTTTTTTATTGAAATAGAAAATAAATAAGGAGTAATTGTTGTCACCATTACTTGGTAACGGCTACAACTTTCCACATAGTTGTTAGGATAAAAAATAAGAAACAAAAATTTTATATATGTACAGTCCTACAAGTTCAAAAATTCTAGTTCCAACAGAGCACAGATACCGTCGCGGTGCTGTCTTTCAATGGAGTACCCTCAGTATTTATCACAAATATTGGTGTCTTCAAAAAAACGTTGAAGCACTTTCATTGCTTTGTGGTTTATCCTAGACGGCCATGCGCCTAGTATTTTCGCCAACGAAAACGTTCGCTCAGAGTCCAGCGTTTGAAGTTTCTGTTCGACTCGCTGTCTATGTGTGTCGTGCTTAGGACAGTCGAGCAGCAGATGATGCACATCCTCGTCGTGGCCGCACGAACATGTTGACGATGATGCACGACGAATCCGAAATAAGAAGTGCTTTGTAAAAGCGGTTCCAAGTCTTAGGCGATGAATGAGTGCCTCGATACGTCTTGTGAGCTAGGGGTCTAATTGGCACTCATGGTTAGGGTCAACAGCGTACGAGATCGATTTATTTTTCTTTCTTTCTTTCTTTCTTTCTTCTTTTCTCTTTCTTTCTTTCTTTCTTTCTTTCTTTCTTTCTTCTTTTCTTTCTCTTTCTTTCTTTCTTTCTTTCTTTCTCTTTTTTCTTTCTTTCTTTCTTTCTCTTTTTTTCTTTCTTTCTTTTTTTCTTCCTTTCTTTCTTTCTTTCTTTCTTTCCTTCTTTCTTTTTTTCTTTCTTTCTTTCTCTTTCTTTCTTTCTTTCTCTTTCTTTCTTTCTTTCTTTCTCTTTTTTTCTTTCTTTCTTTCTTTCTTTCTTTCTTTCTTTTTCTTTCTTTCTTTCTTCTTTCTCTTTCTTTCTTTCTTCTTCTTCTTTCTTTCTCTTTCTTTCTTCTTCTTCTTTCTTCTCTTCTTTCTTTCTTTCTTCTTTTCTTTCTCTTTCTTTCTTTTTCTTTCTTCTTTCTTTTCTTTCTTTCTTTCTTTCTTTCTTCTTCTTTCTCTTTCTTCTTTTCTTTCTCTTTCTTTTCTTTCTTTCTTTCTTTCTTTCTTTCTTCTTTTCTTTCTTTCTTCTTTTCTTTCTCTTTCTTTCTTTCTTTCTTTCTTTCTTTCTCTTTTTTCTTTCTTTCTTTCTTTCTTTCTTTCTTCTTTTCTTTTTCTTTCTTTCTTTCTTCTTTTCTTTCTTTCTTTCTTTCTTTCTCTTTTTTTTCTTTCTTTCTTTTTTTTTTCTTTCTTTCTTTCTTCTTTTCTTTCTCTTTCTTTCTTTCTTTCTTTCTCTTTTTTCTTTCTTTCTTTCTTTCTTTCTTTCTCTTTCTTTCTTTCTTTCTTTCTTCTTTTCTTTCTCTTTCTTTCTTTCCTTCTTTCTTCTTTTCTTTCTCTTTCTTTCTTTCTTTCTTTCTTTCTTATTTTCTTTCTCTTTCTTTCTTTCTTCTCTTTTCTCTTCTCTTTCTTTCTTCTTCTTTTCTTTCTCTTTCTTTCTTTCTCTTCTTTCTTTTTTCTCTTTTCTTTCTCTTTCTTTTTTCTTTCTTTTTCTTTCTTCTTTCTTTCTTTCTTCTTTTCTTCTCTTTCTTTCTTTCTTTCTTCTTTTTTCTTTCTTCTTTCTTTCTTTCTTTCTTTCTCTTTCTCTCTTTTTTCTTTCTTTCTTTCTTCTTTCTTTCTCTTTTTTTCTTTCCTCTTTCTTTCTTTTTTTCTTTCTTCTTTTCTTTCTCTTTCTTTCTTTCTTTCTTTCTTCTTTTCTTTCTCTTTCTTTCTTTCTTTCTTTCTCTTTTTTCTTTCTTTCCTTCTTTCTCTTTTTTTCCTTCTTTCTTTCTTTCTTTCTTTCTTTCTTTCTTTCTTTCCTTCTTTCTCTTTTTTCCTTCTTTCTTTCTTTCTTTCTTCTCTTTTTTCTTTCTTTCTTTCTTTCTTTCTCTTTTTTCTTTCCTTCTTTCTTTCTTTTTTTCTTTCTTCTTTTCTTTCTCTTTCTTTCTTTCTTTCTTTCTTCTTTTCTTTCTCTTTCTTTCTTTCTTTCTTTCTCTTTTTTCTTCTTTCCTTCTTTTTTTTCCTTCTTTCTTTCTTCTTCTTCTCCTTTTTTCTTTTCTTTCTTTCTTTCTTTCTCTTTTTTCTTCCTTCTTTCTTTCTTTTTTTCTTTCTTCTTTTTCTTTCTCTTTCTTTCTTTCTCTTTTTCTTTTCTTTCTTTCTTCTCTTTTTTTCTTCTTCTTTCTTTCTTTCTTCCTTTCTTTCTTTCTTTCTTCTTTCTCTTTTTTCCTTCTTTCTTTCTTTTCTTTCTCTTTCTCTTTCTTTCTTTCTTTCTTTCTTTCTCTTTTTTCTTTCTTTCTTTCTTTCTTTCTCTTTCTTTCTTCCTTTCTTTTTTTTTCTTTCTTTCTTCTTTCTTTTCTTTCTCTTTCTTTCTTTCTTTCTTCTTTCTTTCTTTCTTTCTCTTTTTTCTTTTTTTCTTTCTTTCTTTCTTTCTTTCAATAAACACAAGGCCCAACTGTCTCAAGTGGCTTCATGTCAGGGGCTACTGACCTCAGCTCCCGCGATGCACCTCCTCGATGATGGGCATTCATATTGACGCGCGCTCTACATTGCCCGTATATGCGGCCGAACACGACAAGTCTCGATCGCCGGCAACACGGCTGCGACAACGTCATGTGCAGCCTGGGATATAGACTATCGATTATCGACCATCTCTTGTTTGCGTCCGCGCATTTCGTTGTTCCCTTTTCTATCTGTCTCTCTCTCTCACACACGCGCACTCTCTCCACCTCGTGTTACCTTTTATTTTTTCGTCATTTCGACCAATTTCGGCTTCCGCGTTTGGATTTCGCGATACAACGCGCCGCTTCGCTGTCGTGCCGGTGGTTTTGTCTCCGTACCGCACCACGTGACATATACAGGCCTCGTGTCTCTGGTGGGATTCGACCGTTGGCGAGCGTATACAGGGCAGGCCGAGAGAAAATAAGTGACCTAATCGATACAACATCGTGCATCGTGCCCGGTGTCAGGAGATGCGTGCAGCGGAGTACAAGCACTGAATGGGTGAGTGTTTTATTATCTGCGGGACCAAATTCCAGAGAACTGTTGACACCCCATCCTGACATTGGCCTGCGCTATCTCTGCAGCTAGTTTATAGTGTTCTCAACGTCGTTCCACGAGACGCACCTGCGAAAATGATCGGCATTCGATGTCTGTTATCGGACAGCGGGCAGTCGATAGTTGATAACGTACAGCCGACAGTGAATTCCTGTGGTCGATGACTCATACATGATATTTTGATAGCCGCGGGATTCAGTAGCCGGCATTCGAGTAGTGGCACTCCTTGTTCAATAGCAGTAACTTAGAGTGGATTGTCGGTAGCCGCCTTTCTTTAACGTGCAGTCGATAGTTAGCCAACCGTAACCGACAGAGCCGCACTGGTTGTGTCAAAACATTTTTGAGGAGCTGTGATATGTTATTGGACAAATTGGAAGTGTGTTCTTTGACGACATCTCTCTGCATTTTTTCTGTCGCGAATCTGCGCTCCTCGACTTCGAAGATTCGCGGTGATTTTTGTTAGCGTGTTCTTTCACGCTTCGCACAGATTGAGTTGTCAATCGATACGGCACAAATGTGGTACTGACTCAGTCGTAAGCGTGTGTTGAGTGGCAATAGCTCGGTGACGATGCTCGTACGATAGTAACACGTAGATAAGCGTCCCTACATTTTACTTAAACGTCACTGTGAACATTTTTTGCAGCACGACACCTTGTAAGGTCCAAAGTGCCCCACCTGAAGCGTTCACCTAAACGAGAGAGTTACTTAAGCTGCCATGTGTATAACCTTCCTTTTAGAGCAGGTGAAACAAGTCTTAAAGGACGAACCAAGGACCAGAGGGCCAAGCGTTACTGTCTATTCGGAGAAAAAAAGAAAAAAAATGTGAACTCGTGAGCTTATAATTTTACATATTCTATGAGAGCCAGTAGCCGTCATTTCTTGCTTGCCAAAATGCGTACGAATCCAACGGGAATTTCGGAATTTGCGTGAAGCGAAGCTCTTGAGTAAGTGGGTCATTGAACGGTGTAAATGTGCCCATCTTCCCCAAAACCTGTTGCAACAAAGCGATTAGGTGTAAATAACCGGCAATCAGCAAGACGTGATAACGCTTACCACGCAACCTGCTTCATTCGCGCGATCACCTATCAAGCTGCCACCGTATTGGCCCATTTTTATCACGCCATCTCCAGGATCGAACCAGTTTATCCAGCCCGCCTTTTACACACGGTCAAACAGACGCGACAAGACCCCGAAAAGACTGTACATGAAGCGTTCGTTTTTAATGACGTAGTTATGCTCTTGAAGGCTCTTTTTTGTTACACTCCGTCTGCTGTTTAGCTTCATAATTTTTTAACGAACAGGGCCGGTAGAGAGCACATCTGTAAAGGTAGTACAGATGAGGCCGCATGTAAGCCGACTTGTTAGGGGCAGTACAGTCGAGGCAAGAATGTCAGCAACGTCCGGCTGATTCGACTAATAATCTTCAACTTTAGTTTTAATGTCGGGGAGCGCGAAGATGCGTAACTAATGGTCCCGAGCAGCCAGCGTTGGGTCCAGCTATTTTCCGCCGCGGTGCACGCTTTTATAGAAGGAGCACGCAGGCGATGTCATCCCTCGCGAACCTGACTGTAGCCATTAATTCGCGATGCTCACGCTTGCCTTCTTGTTTCTATCGTCGGTGGCTTTCGCGTTCAATCCCGGCCTTATCTCGTGCAGTACAGGAACCCTGACGCACGCTCGCGGGCACGCGAAAAAACGATCGCATCTCGCTGTTCGAAATGGATCGAGCGGAGCCTCCTTGCTTGCTTCTGCGCATACACGCGCATCTAGCAATTTTTTCAGATCTGCGTAGTTGATGAGGCATTTGCGACACAAGCTCGTGCGCGGACTCGCTCTCGTGCTAATGCGTTCCGCTGTGGTCATTGACATTCACGGAGTTCGTTGACCTCTCGTTGCCGCGTCGACTTCCTGCCTTTTTTTTTGGTGCATTCGCGTTCTCGTTGGGGCTGCGCACCTCAGCGTGGTGTAGCTGCACTGCTATAGCTTATCACGAGCTGCGTCATCTACAACGAATGGATATTGATCACGTATGTACTCGACCTATCGATGTACAGAAGGTACTTTTTGAGCACTTCCGTATTCAGTGAGCTGCGATTACTTACACACTTGTACTTGTCTGTTTGCACATGTCTATTTTTTCTCCATAATATTGCTACATGCATACTGCCAGTCTCTGGGACCATGAGCGTGTGCGCCCTACGAGGAAGACGAAGTGCTGTCGCTGCTCGGGCTCTGAGTTCAACCGGTCAGCGCTGCGACCGCTGCTTTAAAGTATATCGTGTCTACAGCCTCGTTGACCATCTACTTCGTCTTGTGTGCAGCTTGTTCGCAAGTTATGACAGTTGGACTGTTTTTTCTCGAGCCCAAACCCGCGCTAAAACTGTACTTTATAAGCATGGTTACATGTCGCAATACTTATTTGTTTAGGTAATTTCAAATTTAGTTAATAAGGTTGTTAGCTGCTGTGTTTCTTTTTTGTTTTATGCCAGGGTCCACCACGGCTCCACTGACGTATTTCCGTCACGGATATGACGGTGTAAAATATAAAGACTAATAGTGGGCAAAGAAAAAAACCAGAGGAAAAAGTTCCGTCACCAGGAATCGAACTTACGACCCCTCGCTCCGCAGCGCGAAACGATTCGGCCACGGACGCCATGGTCTTCGCAGTGCTAACGGCGAGCTATTTATATACACCATTTGCCGGTGGCAGTACTCAGAGATCGGTGTTACAGCGTGTTTTCGTTATCACTAGCGAGATGCCGCGAAGGGCTCGAAGAGAGTGATTTAAAAGTCGCCGCTGTTGCGACAAGCGCCCGCCTCTACAGGGCGTGGTCGCTCGTGCGTGCGCTTATCTCGTGATCGCGGTGGTTCGTACGTCTTGCGTTGAGAGCACGAAGGTCATTTGGCTCACTGCAGTGGCCGCTTTTGCGAAAGGAGCGCGGTATGGTATGGTATGGTATGGAAAAACTTTATTTAGGTCCGTCGGGGCGTGAACTAGCACGTAGCGGGCCGCTCCCACGTCGGGACAGATAGGCCTAACCTGTCCGCCACGTCGTGGGCCCGTTGGACTGCCCATAGCTGCGTCCTGAAATCCGTACTGCGTAGCGCAGCATCCCACTTTGACGATGTAACGTTTTGAACCCGTAACGCAGGGCACCGCCAGAGCATATGATCTAAGCTGGCAAAGTCTGAGCAAAGCGCGCACGTGTTTGACGTCTGAATTTCTGGGTAAATTTTGTGCAAGAGTGCGGGACTGGGATATGCCCCGACCTGCAGGAGTCTGAGCGTCAATGCCTGAGGCCTGTTCAGTTTACTGTGCGGTGGCGGATACTTTCGCCACCTCAGATAAAAGTTCTTGCAAAGTTCATTGTACGTCGTTGGGGGATCTTTGTTGTCAACAACCTCATCGTCATGCCGTTCAGTAGCTACGCGGTCGACGACTCCTCGCGCAGCTCTGTGGGCCTTCTCGTTGAGGTTGGACGGTGCTCACGCAGAAATAAGTTACAAATGTGACAGTTCCCTCTCATCCTGTGTATACTATGGTGCGATATTGTACGCATTCCAAATAAGCACGTGGCGTTACATCCAGCCGCACGCGAATGGCCAATGTGAACCGCGACAGACGTCACGGCCTTGCATTGACCAATCGCGTGCGGCTGGATGTAACGCCACGCATCCGTGCCTATTTGAAATGCGTACAAGAGTATGTTCGTTCCGTGCGTCTTTTCTGCTTGAGCAGCGCGTTGCAAGTTTCGAGCTGCTTGCCGTTCTTCGCGTGACATTACAATTTGTTGCTGTAGCAAGGGCCGGATTAAATGTGCGGAGGGCCCGGTTCAAAAAAATAAGGGGGGCCCCTCGCCCCGCCCCCTTTATTTCCCACTTTGTCATCTGGTCATGCTTGAGACTTGACGCTTTTTATATTTAGCTGCAAGGAACACAAGCCATATTTATTCTAAGCCTCTCCGGAGTGTGTAATATCACCTGGGCGTTTTCTTTCATGCGGAGCACGTGGAGAGATTGTCATCGTAATAATTAACTATATCAGGAGACGAAGACACATCGACAGCATTAAGATTTGTCTGGTTCTTTGGATCATACTGAAAGAAGACTAAACTCTGCGAGAAGTTAAGACGAAAAGAAGGAATGCATACGACACTTAGAAGTGCAGTCCAAGCGCCGTGTGTGTTTCTTCCATTCGTCTTAACCTATAGCGTTGTTTACCCTTATTTCAAGAGAGCACATCTTCCCTCGAAAATCAGGTAGCGCCTTTGTGAAAAATAGCTTCCTCTATCTGCTTCAGCTTCACTGATTCGGTAGCGCACGCTTTGGTTGCCTGCGTGCGAGCACTGCCGAAGTTGACAGGTGGGCCTTTTTCAGAAACTGTTCGCACGTACTTACAGTAAATACGCTACCAATCGTCTAGCTACTCTTGATTTCATACAACAACACACATTTAAGCTCTTCTAAGGCAGAATTTCGATATAGTGCTATTATGCATATTGTATATGCCTACTGATCACAACAAGTAATACAGATGGTTTAAAATTAAAATATCTTCAATATGGGAAGGGGGTGGGCCAAATCTTTCGGAAAAGGTGACGCCTATAAAGAATAAGATCCGTGTAGAACTTTCACAAAAACGTTTTTAATAAGACTCGAAAAACGACCACACATATTTTCATTTATGCACAATTCGGTCGCTTTTAAACATGTAATAGGGTTACATTTTTGCAGGCAATATTCACTTTCATAGGGCTATAGGAGAAGGAAACACATTCATTGCACACATCTTTTCTGCGTTTAATATCTTGATATTTTTACGAAATATTTCTTCTTAAACACAGTGTACAAAATTGGTGAACTCTTTCGCAGAAATGCAACCTTGAAATGGGGCGTGTATACCTATTAACATGTTCTCTGTTTTCATTATTCTTTTAAGTAGAGAAAGAAGGTATGTACATTTCTACAAGCGTTTTCGTGTCTTTTGCTGAGACAGTTTGTTGATCAGCTCTTCAACATTTACCCTCCTAAGAACCTCCGCCTCAACGCTCAGCAGTGACAAATCACTGAGGCGGCTGTCGGTCATCGTTGATCGAAGCCTGTTTTTGATCAATTTCAGTTTGCTGAATGATCGTTCACCAGTGCAATTTGTGACCATTAAGCAAAAAAAAAAAATCTAAGAGCCACATGGACATCAGGGAAAGAACCTTCAAGCTTTTCACGAATTAGAAGTCCAAAAGTGTTAAAAGAAGTTCAAAAGTGATGGTCAGTTGAAGACCCCCACCACAACGCTCAAGCAATTGCGGTGAGGGACTGCTGGCGGCCAGATAGTGGATATATGTTGTAGATATTTCCTGCGCACAACCTTTACCAAGTGATGGTCTCTTAAGAGAGAGAGAGAGAGAAAGAGAAGAGGAAAGGCAGGGAGGTTAACCAGAAGAACGTCCGGTTTGCTACCCTGCACTGGGGATAAGGGAACGGGGAATAGAAAGAGGTCTCTTAAGTTTCCCTATATAACCACCAAGCAGGAATTAAGACAGAACGGCAATGCCAGAAGCGAAGAATCGAACCATTACTCCTTCGGAGTCCTGGCATAATCAGGTAGTTCCGTACCATACAAATATTTAATGGTACGTTGTTTACACTATAATGAAAGCATACTATAGCATACCTATGCGTCAGCTTCATACCGGTTATTTTCATTCAGCGCATTAAGCGATATTTCAAACAGGAACCACTCTCTATGCGCCTTCGCATTGCGTGTTGGACCGTAGCTGCTAAAATCCTCGTCAGGCTGCTCTATGTGTCCATACGCTGGATCAGCTCCTTCCCTGTACACGATGCATGGTCTTGGGCGAGTAAAAGGTTTTTACCACAGACTGCAGAACTGTGAGCTGACTTCAAGAATATGCACGTTATGCAACGAACAACCCCTTAGAAGCATGTATATGGATTATTGAAATAGACAATCTGTTTCTATCAAGGGAATCCAGCAGGAGGGTTAAACTTTTTCGAACAAAACAACGAAGTCGGCCATTTTTTCTGGCCCTTGGGGGGCCCCCTAAAACCGGAGGGCCCGGTTCATTTGAACCCTTTGAACCCTGGATAATCCGCCCCTGGCTGTAGCATTCATTCCATCGCCCTTGGGGCGAAAGAATGCACAACAAACGCTCAACTACGTCTGTGAAGACACATTTAACTTTCGTGTTATACCGATTCCTAGGACAGAAGAATCAGCCATGTTTTTTTTTTTTGTTTTTTTTTTGTTTTGACGAGATAGGACTACTTAATGTTCGGTTCAGCATTATTCAGAGCTAATTCCATCGCACCCGCCACTTGTCTCAAGCCAAATGACATTTACACAACTCATTTCCAATATTACGCGGGTTAACTCCGGAATGTCTATATTCAGTGGGCGGTGCACCGCGAGACCGGTTTAACCGCTCGCTGACTGCCCGTGGACGTTCATTCTACAGTCTTCCGATCCACGCGCAGCGCCATATGCAGTTCCCCAGTTCTCTCACTTTCTTATTTCGTTACGAGAAGCGCTTCGTAGACGGCCCCTCGTTCGCAGTCCTTTAAGTTTTGCCCCCCAACAAAACCCCTCTTGCTCGCCTCGCATGGTACGACGAATCACAGGGGCGTCTTGACAGAGGGGAGAGAGCGGGAAGGGGAAGTGAGATGCGTAATTGTTCCGAATAACGACCACGCAGAACGTTTTTGAGGCACTAGCCTCCGCACCCATAAGCTCTTACTCTCTCTGTTTTCTTTCCGGGCAATGAGTCCGTTTCTCATCCGCGTTCTTCTCGGTCGAGCGTATACGGTCCTTTTATATTCGCCGAGACGAAGCTCTCTCCTCCGTGCCGCTCCAGGGAAGATGTACGGAACCGTGCACGAGCTAGCTAGCGCAGCGTATCATTGTTGGGTGGAAGGGGACTGTATCACTACGGAGGGAGCCTTATTATCTACGCTTCGCGTGGTTTCTCCAAAAATTGAATCACGCATAAAACAACGCATAAAATAAGGAAGATGAGGTGCACGTACAATGAAGGACGTCGGAATACGTGTGTTCCGTGTCTCGACTGTGTTATTTATTGTTTTTTTTTTTCGTGGCTCGGTGAAGGAAGGAATGAAAAGGAAAGTGAACCTCCTCGGTCTCTTCACCCACTCGCCCTCTCAGTCTCCCTTTTTTTTTATCGAGCATCGCCGTATTCTGAGTCCTCGCTGCGCACACCGTCTGAGTCGTCTCTCTACGCACCGCAGCGTCGGGTTAACGAGGCAAATCCCGCTCTCGCTTCGCTTCTTCGGTTTCCCCTGTCGCCCTCCTTCAACGCAGCTCCGGCTCCCCGAACAAACTGGGTGGTTCGGCTCGCCCGCCGAGCTTCGAAGCCAAGCGGCGAAAGGCTCGCTCTGTGCTGCCCCCGTCTCGCTTTCTCGTTTTGCATGCATCTCACGGTTTACACGAGTACCACGCTGAAACCAGTGCCCCCCGCACCCCTCTGTTTACCGTAACGACGAAGTTGAAAGGTTTGTTAGCGTGCGTGGCAAGGACGAGAGAAGTTTATCTTATCGAAGAGAATTTCGCGATGAAGAACAAGCTTTTATGGTCTTTTATGGTATCCCGGAAGAGATTATCCGTTTTGACGTGAACCGGCGTGCCTTACGGCTTATCGGCGCGGAAGATGTAGCGGCCTTTTTTTATGCGTGTGTGTCGTATAAACTTGGCGAATAGCCATAGCGGTGGTGTCACTTGGCCGGCGTTTCTTGAAAGAGCCGCTTTAGCGTTGAAGCATGCGCGTGGAAGTTGACAAGATGTTTAGGCTTCGCTTGAATTCCCACGATAACGGAGCTTCCGAAGGCTTAACGTAAACGAGGCGTAACTAACACTATGGTAACCAGCCTCTGCATTCTGTGCGCCTCAGCGCACTTGACAAATGGCTGTTAGTAACGTTAAGTCGAAGTTTGCTTACCGGAGCGCGAGAAAAATAAGATAGCCTTGACCGCGGGTCACACGTACAGTACTCGCGGATTGAGATAGGACAATTTAGGGCTAAGCAATGTACATGCTTTCGCTTCTACCGTCTTCAGTTCGGGTCATATCGGCGTAATTTCAACTCGAATGCGTAGATCACATCCATCGTTATCATTGGAGACGAGATTCGTCGCGACATGACTTGGTTATCTCGAGCAGTTGAGCGTACAAGTCTTTACACTAAAATGAAATTTTATGTCGCGTTTGAAACCGTCAGTACTGTACGTGAAGACGGGAAGTTCAAAGGAGGTATTCTATGATTTTCCTCCTCGAAATGTGGTGTCGACGGGCGCCACCAAGCTATCCTTGCTTTCCTTTGTCTTAGCCCGTCAGATACGTGGTTACTACTTTCTTTAGGAGATGCCCCTCACAATTACCGCAAGCTACAGTTTCCGATAAAGGTGTGTAGACCGTTAAAGGCTTGTTGATATCACGGCGACAGCCTCCGTCTCCTCGATAATTGTAGTCGCTTGTGACGAACTAGTTGAACGTTTGTTTGTATGGCGTGCGCCTGTGCAGTGTTTTCAATACCCTTCCCCAGTGTGGGGTAGCATGAAGGGCTCAACCTGGTTAACCTTCTGGCCTTTTCCTTATAACCTATCTCTATCTCTTCTTTCTAGATTTGTCTCTTTCAAATGTTTTCGGGACGGTCGGTGGTGGTGGGACACTTACAGCCTCTATAAAAGCACCGATTTAAAAAGTGCACTGGGGTGCGCATTCGTCGCAAACCGACAGCTACTACACTTCGGTGTAACACGGGCTGTCCCACGAATGCTATATAATGTGTCTGAAGGTTTGGGTGCGGCGGCCGAGGGCCGGTCGTGGACCACGCTTTTCTTCGCCCGCCGTCCTGCCGTCTGTGGGTGCTGTGTGAGAGCTTTAACGTCGGCGATGACGCTACCGGAGACAACACCTGTGTGAGAGATCGACTTATATGTATAGAGCCACCTGTAATACAACTATAGATGCACCAGTTAACGGCTGTGTTCTCTACGGTACTGCACATTGATACAACTGACGCTACCTAAATATTCCGACACCAAAAAAAAAAAAAAGTGCACGTTCCAGCCCATCATACCTTTAACGTAGTCAGCAGCTTTATAGATGCGTGTGGCTACTCGCTTGCACTGACAGCGAGCCTGAAAGGCTTCTGCTTTCCTTTTTTCTTGGCTGTCATCCGTGCCGCAACAATACGTTCCCCTGACGACTTCGATAAATAACTTTCCGAAGAAACGACAGCTTCATATCTCGATGAAGTGTAGCACCACGTCAGTACGCTCGTTATGAGGGAAAGGTAAGCATCTGGTGGTACCACTTAGCTCTTATCACGCCGCTTCCCGGTGGTATAGTCTCGTTTTTCTCTCTTTTTATTTTTACTGTATACAAGCAACTTGGAAGACGCGAGACAACTCCATTACACCTCAGACAGGCCCATCTTCGCGATTGCAACGTCGTCCTCGATTCTTTCTGGCCAACCAGAAACGCGAAAATAGGTCGAGCGTTGCAGCGAGACATACGTCACTGTTGTTCTCAACTTCCGCTCCGGTGTCTCTCCTTCTTCCGCTCTCCTATATAATGTAACGTAGACGCGATTGGACGTTGCTCGTCGAAATGTTGTTACACTCCCGGCAGCGCCGAGGCATGCTTCATACAGCGCTAGCGGAGGGGGTCGTCGTTCATTTCTCTAATGGCTTAAGAAAACGTCGCCGGAATTTAGCGCTCCGCCGAACAAACTAATCGACAGGCCTATAGGAACGAGCACGAACACGGCCTTCTTCTTGTTCCCGTGGCTTTCGGTTTCTTCGTTCCTTTCTCGCTTTCGTTGTTTCATTCCGGGAACGGGCCGAAGGCGAGCCATAGAAGCGTAGCCGTGCGGCGAAGATGCTGGTACAGGAAGAGGGATGGAAGTGATTGATCCTAGCGTGTCATCTCTTTCTTTTCTTTTTGCACTACCCGAGGCGATGCGGATCGGCTGCTAAACGCGGAACGACTGGTTGTCCCTCAGGGACCCGTTGGGTCTTCGAGAGAATGGCTTCTCCTCGGGGCGTTGTTATATACGTGCGCAAGCTTCTCTCTCGAAGAGATCTTTCTCTTGCGCGCGTCTCTCTTGCGCCGTGCCGTGAAGCCCGAAGGCTGTGTAGTATACGGAAATGAAAAGAACTGAAGATAAACAGCGAGATTGGACAAGTAACTCTCTTCGCACTGTATGAGAGTGATTATGTCCTGATGGAATCGGAAAAGGCACTGACCGAAAAGCGTATAACCGTCGCTGGATGACGCCCCGCCTGTGGTACGTTAGCGTTCTTCTTGGGTCGGTAGGCGTTTTCCATCAAATTTACTAGAGGGAGCTCTGGCGCTTCTAATGTTCTCTACTGTGCTCTGGTGTACTCCTTTGTACTCTGGTGTGCTCCATTGTCTGGTGTACTCTGGTGCTTCGAATGTGGAAATTGTTTTAGTGAATTGAAAATACGAGCAAACATGACCACGCGTGAGGCTTATAAACGTTCTCTGAATATTGCACGTCGACAGCCTCTGATAAAAGTTTTTATTTATCTAATTATGAATCGATTGTGGCTAACGTACGTCCCAAAGTAACACAGCGGCTACGGGAAGCGTCATATAGCGGTAGGCTCAAGGTCAATTTGTAGTACGTGGATTTCTTTAACGTCCTCAGTAATTAAGCGTTTTCGCATTTGTTCCACATCTCGACCGCTTATTCGGTAATCGAACCCGCGACCACAAGGAGGCTGCCATAAAAACCAAAGCCACTGTGGTTGGTTGTGTTAAAACTATGGGCGCTCCTCTAAACCTTTAGCGTGTACGATGAAGAGGTGGAGTTTTTACTGGAAAGGACGGTGACTAACGCGACCAGGGGACTCAGAACGCGTGTGGTCTTCAACTCAAATACTTAAAAAAAGCTGAACTTCACGCACTGGGACTCTTGCGGAAAACCGCAAGGTTTCTTAGCTTGACAAGAAAGAAAGAAAAAAAAGAAAACAAATGATTGGGAGCAGTCCTCTCTAAGGAAGTAGCAGAAAGGGGGAGAAAGCTTGGAGATAGAAATATGAATAAAAATAAGTTAACAAAACAAGTAGTTGAACAACTCGGACAGCGACCATTTCGAACAGGAGTGACGCCGGCATGGCGGCTTCACGCAGGGAAGAAAAAAAAACAGAGAGAGAAAAAAGAGCCAAGCTCCTTCTGATAAGCCCGTCTCGGCCTTCGGCACGCACTCGCAGCACTCGTTTCCTATTTTTTAGGGATCTGGGGAGAGGGACTTCCCTTTTACTTTCCCTAGAGAAGGAGCAATGCCGGAAAAAAGTTTGAGAGGGAAGGTAGCTCGGCGAGACCGTCGACCGCATATTTCTTTTCTGACCCCCTTCCTCTTTTTCCGTCTTGCTGCTTTTTACACTTTGTGACTTCTTTTTTATTCATTGGAAAGCCGCAAATGCTGTCCCAAGCGCTGCCGCGCAGTCGGCGGTGAGATGGTGGCGTCGGTGGTTAGAACAAGACATAGGGGCCCGCATTATCTGCTCTCGTCTCTCTCTCTCTCTTTGTCGGTTGTCGAGTAGCGGAGAGGAGGGTGGCCGATGCCGTTAGGGCGACGGTGTGTGCACGGGCTGCTCTTCGCGGGAGCCTTATGTAAGTTTCCGCAGGATCGCGAGTCGAGCAACGCGAAAGGAAATGGTTGAGAGAGAGAGAATTGGGGAAAGAAATTGGGAGCGAAGGTTAGGGAAAAGAGAGAAGAGGAACGAAGTGGGTACCAACGAGAAGAAGAGGAGACAAATGTAGGGTGAAAAAGATAGGGAAAGAAAGGATTGGCTGCCGAAAGGGAAATGAAGAAAGAGATAGGGAGCGTAGAGAGATAGAGAGGGGAAATTGGGACCGAAGAGGAGATCAAGACGGAACTCGCGAGGGAAGTGGACGACGAAATAGGGAAAAGTGGTGGGAGTGTTTTCGGGAAAGTTGGGAGATAAGAGAAAAAACGAAAGAAATGGGGAGCTCAGTGAGAAAGGGAGGGATGGAGGGAAATTGGGACCGAAGGGAAGATCAGGAAGGGAATGGCGAGCGAAGTGGATGTTGAAACGGGGGAAGGAATTTCAGGAAAAGTAGGAAGAGAAAGGAAAAATTAAAGGAATTTGGATTGGTATAGAGGGGGCATTGGGACCGAAGTGGAGGTCAGGAAAGAAATGGCGCGCGGACTGGACGTCGAAATAAGGAAAATGAGGGAAGGGTTTTTGGAAAAGTAGGGAGCGGAACCGAAGAGTGCGCTTCGAGGAAGGAGATTTGGAGGAACGATGTGGAAGAGGAGGAAGAAGGGGAAGTCGTTTCCGGCCGGTCTTCATCAGCGCGAAAGTTGGGCGCCGTCCCGGTGCAGCCATTGGGGACCATTCATTTCCTTTATTTCCTGAAGCACTTCCTCCTCCCTCGCCCTTCTCTTGTTGTGTTCTTTCTTATTTTTTGTTCCTCTTTTTGGCGTCGTGTCTATGTCCGGCCCTTCGTCACGGCGCCTATGCTCTGCTTGCTCCGAGTTAACGGTTCGCTATTGTGTCCCTTAAAGTCTTGCGATATGTTTAGTATAGAACGTCCCTGATGTCCCTAGCAGCTTCCGTTTCACACATTCTACTTTCCCTTCACTTCTAGACCTCTGTCGCTCGCGATTATGCTTCTCTCGTTCTTACTTTTTGGTCACCTGTTAATGTCGTTTACCGCACTTTCGTGTTCGGAGCTTGTTAGGTCAAATGTGCTGCCTCGACGAAACGATTCGCTTCACTCTTCTTAGCTTCCGCCCGTTTTCCCGCGGACTCGTGCTCATTTCTAAGGCCTCGCCTGATGGTCTCGCTTTTTTTTGTCGCTCAAGCTTCCGCTGAACCTGAGTAGTCAACGCTTCAATCCAGCCATGCGTAAGTTATCTTTGTGTTTTCTAATGAAAATCTCGGGTCGTTTGTCCTTTTTCCTTTTCTTTTGTTGCCTTTTTTTTCTGATTAGCAGAGCTGGATCTTTCCAGTTGGATATCGAAAATTGGGAGAATGTGGCTCACTTGGCACGTGGTTTATAGAGTAATCTTGCAGCGCTCATCTATGAAAAAAAAAAAAAACGCCAACCGGAGGCTTGACCAATTCGCTACCCTACTTTGGCGGAAAGGGATTAAGGGATAAAAAGAAAGAAATAGGGAGAAAGGTGATATCAGGGTGGGACACGTGTTCCTGGCCAATAGATGCCTACAGTCGATCACCTATTGATTCACACGATGTTTACGGAATACTCTCCCAGAACTAGCCGTTGCATGTCACCGACTAAAGATAACGTATTTCATCGCAACCCCTTATTTGTCCTAAGACTCTAAGCCCGTTCATCCTATAGTTTTAAAGCCGGTCGCTCCCTGCCCTTCCATTTTGTTTCAGGGAGCGCCGAACGGAAGCGATTTATGCTGCGTCCACTGACTGACAGCGGAACGATAGGGCTCTTTCATATCTCGAGTGCACTGAAAAAAAGAAAAAAAAAAGAGAGAAGGGGGCTCCATATCGGTATACAGAGGGTCTTCCGGAAGGTCGGAGCATTGGGGGTGGTGGGAGAGGCTCGAGATCTGCAGATGAGGCAAGAGCAACCCCGTGCTTTGCACTCGGTCTTAGTATTGATCCCGTAATGGTTGAACAGAAAGGATTTGAAGACGGTGCCGGGCCTATCCGGGCGAAAGTCATTTGTGATCGGTGAACCCCTCCTCCCACTTTGAGTGCGTCGCCCCGGTGTGCGTCTTTCTCGTTCTTTTCTTTTGTTTTGTTTTGTTTTTGGAGCTCTATAAGGCGCATTGTTTTAAAAGCTCGGAGGAAAATGAGATGGGTGAGAGAGTCGCGAAGAACAGCGAGGTGCGCTTGTAAGAGAGTGAGAGTGAAGAGGAACACGCACCGGCGTTGTCGTTTTGCAGCCCCTTCTTTCGGGAATAATAAAGAAGCCTATGCTACTCTTGAGACAATTTTTAAACAGAACGACCGTATATACACGATCCGTACAGCCTTTGGGCGCACTCGCACTTGCGACGTAATGATGCTTGATGAAGACAAGTTGTGACAGCGTCGTCTCTTAAAGAAAAAAATATTCGATGCAGGGTCGTAACTTCGTTCACCGTTTAAGTGCGCTTCCGAGCGCATGATGCCCTTTCCTCTGCTTTCGGTGATTTCGTGCGCGCACTTTCGGCCGTTATTTTAATGTACAACCGACCCCTTCCTCCCTTACTTGTGTATGTGTGTCCTATAGGAACTCTTCACGTCCGGCTCAAGAACAGATGGTTGCTATGGTAAAAATCTGTGCTCGTGTCTAAGGTAGTCCATATAAGATATACGAATTTAGCAAGGCCGATTGAGGGGGTGGTTGGTTGCCCCGGAGATTTATATAACCCCCACCCCCTCAGAAATTCTACACAAACCCAACACTCCTCACAACTTACAGACAAGCACTAAGACCCCCCCCCCCCCCCCCGTGCTCTGGTAGCAACGCCCAAAATTGATATTCGGGATAAACCTCTGGGTTGGTCGAGTAATATACTGCTGATTTCAGCGGTAAAAATATTCGCAGATGATGTTACACGTATAGGAAAGTACGCTGAAATCGTTGCAAGATTTCAATGCAAAAAATAGTTTTTTTAAAGGTTAGTAACAGCGCAATACACTCGTCAAGGGAGGAACAAAGGAGCAGGCGTTTGTTCTCTCCGATGATAAATGGTTTGCGCTGCTACTCAGCTTTAAAGACATTATGCACGAACGGTCCCACTATATGTAGTACATAGCATCTCTGTTTCAACAGAACGATTCTAGGGGAAAAAATTATGCGTCATAGAAAAACTAACTGAACCACGCTCACATTCTTTATACCAAGATAAACAACGAGTTTTGAGTCACGTATGCCTTCCGAGAAGCTTCCAAGTTCTGCCGTCTCGACGCCAACTCATCCCCGGCGAGCTCGCGACTTCTCAGAACTGCATCCGCAAGGGTGGTGAAGAGAACTTCTGCTCGACGTTCACGTCTTTCTCGCGCTCATCGGAGCGTCGACCGCTGTCCAACGAAATAAGCATCCCGTAAGGAACACTCGTATATATATATACTCACGGCTCTTCGCCGAGAAGGCGCCGCGACCGCAGCGTCCAGCGAACGGGACGACAGCCAGCAAGATTGGGTGCGCACCACTGGTAAAGGGAAGAGTAAAGGGAAGTGGGGGGTGAGATTTTTCATCGAGGAGCACCGGGAGGACTCGGGGTGTCGTTTCGGCGTGAGGGGGAGAGGGAGGGGGGTAGAGAGAGAAAGCTGTCGTGAGGCCAGCGGCGACGGCCCGAAAACCCCGTGGCTGCCGTTGGATTGAGATGGCTATTGATTCCTAGCCCCTCGTCGCTCCATAGACTCTGCTACCACGTCTTGCGCCCGACTTCGTATTTTTCTTTCTTCCTTCTTCTTTTGAACAAGCCGATGATGCTGTTTCTCTAGGAAGGCCGCTGATGCTTTTCTGTATAGATTTGTGATTCGTATATGTCAGGATTCGTGTTCGTTTTTTCGTTTCAGGGGTATGTTTGTTGTGTAGGTAAGCGTGCGATGACGCACATTGATCAACCGGGGCGCGTCCTACCCCCCACTTTTTTTTTCTTTGCTGATATAATGTGAGGAGATGTTGGCGAACAAATAAGACGCCGGCTACTCCTTATCTCTTGAAGGGTTCGAATTGGTAATACAATACGCGAATTTCTAACATTAACACAAGAAGCAATAGAACATGGTGATCAGAAACTTTCGAACAGCATTCTCACAGTAAAATCAGGGCATTGACACAAGCACAGACAAACATATCAAACAACGTTCTAACAGTAACATCAAAACATGAATGATGCGTTGCACATACGATAGACAGCTTAACTAGCGCCATGATAATCTAAAAAAAAAATGTCCGAAATGCAGTTAATAACGTCCCTAACAATGTCTCTAGTCATCATGGAGATGATTGACACGTAACGCCTGCAGGCAAAAAAAAGTGTTCCGCACTAGCCGTCAAGGCTAGGAGCGTCGCTGGCTAACACACCCAGGTTTACATGCGCAGGTATACCCTATAAAATGGACGGGAGGATCATCCGCCGCCGTACGTCAATTGGTAGAGCATCAGACACGTTATTCGAAGGTTGCAGGTTTGGTCTCTGCCGGTGGCACGTTGTCCTTTCGCCCACTTTAATTTCTGCTCATTTATTTCATAATTACTGCAAATAACGTCCCCTATACTTTCATTGGCTTGATTGTCTGTTTTGTCATTTACTGCCGCAAGTTACTTAAAGAGGAACCAAAAAAAAAAAAAATGGGACGGGATGGGATGCTAGTAAACCTTGGGGCAGGGCAGAACGCTACTAATATAGTCTCAAGTTTTTTGTTTTTTTTTTCATGTTTTCCGAGCTACGCATGTACGTCTCAACATCAAAGACATATTCCTCGTATGTGCGAAGAGACGCGTGTCCGCTCCAGTGACGCGCAGTCAATATACATCCTGCCGGCAAAGATTGTATAGGGTTCGTATACGTATATATAACGTCGCCAGTGTATGGGGGCGTAGCCATCGCGCGTATATACAGCCTAGCGTGCTATATATATGAGATCAGGGCCCTCTCCAGATTGCGGGCTGGCCCCGTCTGTTTTTGCAACGGAGCCTATAACCCCGTGGCTTGTAGCGGCGGCAACTCGGGTGTTGCGTGTATCAAGGCTACAGTGGGGATGCTTTCGGTATCTGCACTTCCAATCATCCCGTCTCCGCTGCTATACGATGACGACCGTCTTGCCGACTATAGGAGAGAGCAGGGACTCTTTTGTTTTCTTTAGCTGTGATTTCTGCTGCCCCTTCCCTGTTGCGGGGGGTCTCGAATGAACGCGTCTAAGAGATGGAATAAAATAAGGGAAGAAAGAAGATAGAAGTGAACGGTAATAGCGAGATGTGCTATATGCGCTGTATCCCTCGGAACCCGCGGGAACCGCAACACTCTAGACTTCGTCGACAGATGCGACTTGCATCCTACTCTCCCCTCCTCCCCTCTCAGCGTACAGCATGACTTCTCTTGGATGCGGAGTCGTCGGCATGCCTGTTTCTTGGCTAGATTGGATGCCAGTGGCTCGAGTGACTTCTCTGCCATGTCTTGTTGTTCCTTATTTCCTTATTTTCCTTTTTTGTACTCCGGATTGGAAAGCCCGGTATCTTCGAAGGCTTGAGCTCGAAGGGGAAGAAGAAGCGAGTTTATTTCGGGTTTTCGTGCGCTCGCCGAGATTAGACGGCCGTGTAATACAGAAGCCGGAACTCTGTGACTCCGACGGCGAGGGTCCGAGGTTTCTTGGGGTTCCTCAGGGAGCAGTGTTCTTTACTGAAGGATGTCGGCGGATCTTATTGTCCCCTTTGTCCTTGTGGTCATCTATTCCAAAAGGGCGTGGCTAATAGTGGTTAGTTTCATCTAAAAAGTGAATTTCAAAGATTGTCATGGGTATTTCTAACTCATTCGAACGAATGTAAGGTTTTTTTTTTTTTTTTTTTAGTTAGAACTCCGTAACTTTGCTGGCATCAGCGCCTACTAATGTCGTAGTTACGGAGCTGCCGCGTTGTGTTATTGCGAACGGGCTCAAATAATTCATTTTCTAGGATTTTACAAGAAAAAGACGATACATGATTTCAGGCAAGCCTGTAATTTGCGCCTCTTTCGTTACTTTTTACGACCCAGGATATTTTGAACGTGCACTTAAATCTAAGTACACGGGAACGTGCACCTAAAGTACACGCCCATCGAAATGCGGACGTTGTGGCATGGGAATCGAACCCGTGCCCTAGCGCTTAGGAGCCCGACGCCGCAGCCGCGAAGCCAACAACTGTGGGTGCCTGTGGTTGAAAGGACCGTTCTTCGTACTTTTAACGTGCAGTGTTCAGGCGCACAGTCTTTCGTGCAGCGAAACATTTTGTGTTAGCGAGTTAGCGCGCCTGCACAAGCAGGCAGATGGGATCACGGAGATACAAAGCGGTAGGAATATTAAACATGTTGGTTGTTGTGCTTGAAACGATGCCAACCCGGTTCAGCTTTACTGGCGCTCGTGCTAAGGCAGAAAGTGAGTGATAATTCACAAGAAAGGACCCGTCACTCAGTCCGACCTGCCAACGTTGGCTTGTCGACTTCGTCGTAAGCAACAGCGTATCCGTGGCGTTTTTCAAACTTATCTTTTTGTTGGCAACTAAAGTTTTGAACGACCGTACTAAATGGCTTCTTATGTGACAGTCCTTTCTTCGCCGCCTGGAAACAGCGCAAAGTGAAAGTTTTTCATTGCCGAGGACAGAACAGTTGGGCATCAGTTGCTTTAAAGTTCCTCCGCACCCCTGTAATTTCGCAGCGAGCTTGTTAGGCGTGGAATAACCAACACCGTTGAAGCGAGCATTGGTTAAGTAAACACAGTAACAGTGCGTTTGTTCTAGGTAGTTGCCTTGACAGACTGGTATAGCAGGATTTAGTCGAGACCTGCGTACCTGAATTCTTAGTGCTCTTTTGTTTTTTCTCTGCGCTTTAATTCTACGCCACATCACAGGGAGGTTGCTTCACTTCGATCGAAACCGTTCTTGTGTATGCAGTGTGCCGAAAAAAACAGAGGATTCGCACCTTTGCATCGGATCAGAAAAAGGAACATCGCGCTGCAAAGTTTTTAGCGGAACAGGCCTAGCGAAGCCTAGTTCAAATAAACTAACTTTGTTTAAACACAACCTGTCCGAGAACTTCGCGCGTTTGCTCAGAGTACGTAACGAACGCGCCTAAACTACGCGAAGACTGTGACGTCTAATCAACAGAACAAAAGCTATAAAAAATACAAGTTTGCCGTTCCGGTCTGCTTGCATACAATGCAAAGCACGCCGACAAGAAGTTCGGCAGCAGGTGCCTGCTGGTTGAAAAAAATATTTAAAAACATGTGAAAGGAACTCGTGGCAAGGACTTTTCTCCTTTTCTCTACGTCACTCCAGTGAAGCTCTTTGGTACGTCCGGGGTTTGTTGGTGAGAAGAACTGCGAAACTACTGCATTCGAGCGAAACATCGATGCTGATTTTTTTTTTCGTCTAGACGCCGTCACTGTGCCTTTCTATAATCACTTGAAACCTACTAAGCACAATCTCCGCCCGCAAAGCCGTGGCGCTCTTTTCAGTCGCAGTCGTGCAAGCTGGTTTCCTTTCGAACCGTAATTACATTTTCTGTGCTAATGTAAGTATCGCGCATATCGAAAACTAAAGGCTCGTCGTTCCTACGTATGGTCTGGTATGGTAAATTATGGCCTTGGGCTAAACAGTGATGTCAGAATCTCTGATGAAATTCGCAGGACGTCGAAGCTTTCAACTTAAAACCAGCGACACTAACACGCGCTTGTATAGGAACACCAACTACACTGTAAGAAAAATAAAGTCATTTGACTCCTTTCGGAGAGTCCTGACTTGCAAAGTATATGACTCTCTTTAAAGATGCACGTGAGCTCTCTTTGGGAGTCATTATACTCTCTTTTGAGAGTCGTGTGACCCACAAGAGAGTTAACGTGCCTCTTTAAAAAAAGTCATATACTTTGCAAGTCAGGACTCTCTGAATGGAGCCAAATGACTGTTTCTTTTTTTGTTTTACAGTGTTTCTGAAACACGCTAACAGTGCTTGACGTTACGGTAATGAGCCAACGTGATTGGATGGAACGTCTATGCAAATTATCTACGGTTGGGACAGTTATGACAGTGGGCGTAACTTCTATTTGTTCTTATTTTGTAATCGACTACAGTTTCCTTAGTCTGGTCGTGTCGAGAGGAAAAACTCTGACCCCAAAGTTTTAACTGTTCTTATCGCTCAGTACTAAAGCAAGAGCTAAGTAACGAAACCAACTGCCTGATACGGTGCCAGCGGAGAGCGAGCGAGTTGAGTACACACTGTGTGCGTGGTGTTCGTGCGGTGGCTAGCAACGGCGAGCGGGCGTCGTCTATCAGCTTTGTAGAGCCCGACGCCTTATCGGGAGAGTGCAACGTGCACACACACACGTCTTGTAGTAGTACGTACGCCGAGGTCTTTCCGTGTCGCCGCGTCCCGTTCGTTTGTCTTTGCCGTCAGCGCGGGTCGTTCGTGAGCGGGAACCGATCTGGGGTTTCTTCGATTCCGCGAGGTTCCAACCGCGGGGGGTACCGCGCCGCCCCGTTCGACCGTTTACGCGCTGTATTGCGCTGTATGCATTCTTTTTTTTCGGTTTCTTGCACGGTTGAGTTTCTTTCGTAGTTAGTTTCTTCTTCTTTATTTCCAGTTTGTGCGTTACGGAGACACGCACGCTGCGGGGGACCGACCCCGAATTGATTAGCTCGAGGTGTTGGCGAACTTAGTTGAGTGAGCTCGCCCCTTTTTTTCCCCCTTGAACCTCTGGAAACCCGAAACTTGCCCGTTTGCTCTGTAATGAGCAGGGGAATGAGGGGGAAGTTGTGGTCTACGCAAAGATCGCTTAACAAGTAAAAAAAGAAAAGAAACTGAATGATACTCTTCATGATTTGAGGAGCTGTGGTCGTTCGAAGAGGATGAATGAATGAATGAATGAATGAATGAATGAATGAATGAATGAATGAATGAATGAATGAATGAATGGGTGGGTGTATGGATGGATGGATGGATGGATGGGTGGTGTCCATAATTGAATTTAATGAAATGGAAATACAGACATGCCTGAGATTGTATGTACGCGTGCATATATATATATATATATATATATATATATATATATATATATATATATATATATATATGCATGCGAACTGCTAAAGTTTCTTGGGAGGGCGACGACCCCTTCCCCCTTTGGCTACGCCTGTGAGGGTGACGTGTGCAGCGGGAGGTGGCTGACATCAGGAGCGAGGATGGTGGGATGTTCTAATGCGCGAGTACATCGCAAATTTGGTGCCGCGCTCCCAGTTCTGTTTGTTCGCCAGTTCGACGTTGCAGTGACGGGAAAAGTTAGCGCCCGGTAATGCAGGGCTCGGCTCGTTCGTTTGCTCGGACGTCAGCGGTGACGGTGGTGGTGGTCAAGAGGAAGCCAACGTAGGCTTTCAGCGTGTCCCGCGGGCATATGTACTCCCACCGAGAACTTGACCAACACGCTATGTTTGAGTCGATGGCGCCCGCTTGCTCGTTCCGCGTCCCAGACAGCGGTTGATGCGTAAATAGACATAGTGGATGTTATTACCTTCTTTTTTTTTTCTCTTTAAATGTGAGCATGCAAAAATATGTAGCCTATGCGGAAGTCCGTTCCCTCTTGCCCTGTGCATGTTCTCGGGCGTCAGTTCCCGGAAGTGTTGTAAACTTGTTAACTTGGACAGCAATGCATTACACCGCAGTTTTTGAGCTTTTTTCTATTCAGAAGGATGCTGAACGTGGAGTTTTACAGCATGACATGTTTTTCTTTGAGTACTTGCAGACTTTAGTTGCGTAATTGCGTAGATGCTCTGGTCAATAACTGTAATAAAGAGGGTTGGTGAAATATTGCTAAATATATAATGTTCTGTTGATTATTGAGTAAGTTTTGATTACCACCTCTGGAGCAGTGAAAAATGTCCTTTAGTGTCGAATATCCCCCCCCCCCTTTTTTTTTACTGCTTGATAAAGTCGTCGCATTGCTGTGCGGTGTGGCTCTTCAACCAGAGACCGAGATGAAATATTCGCGTGCCACCTTTTCGTCTGCCCATATTTCCATATGAAGGGAATGTTCTGTGATAACGAGCTTCATAGACTAAGCTGTCGCACCTTAATGGGGCACTGCAGCGTCTTTTTCAGCATGGCCAGAAAACACTGCCGATCGCTAGTCGAGGCTTTTGAGAACACGCGTGCCAGACGTTATAGCGTAGCATTCGGCTTGGAATTTATAATTAATTCTCAAAGCAGGCTAGAAATCGCTCCCTCTTCTCACTACGAATGATGTTATACACCCAAATTACTACGCCATATACCCGAAGTCCACGGCTGTTGGCTGATTCGAGCATCGTGAGCTGCATAGTTACCACGGCCGCCGCGAGAGGCCGCCACGTGCCCGCGAGCGCGCCCGCGATCACACTGAAAGTAAGCTGCGCGTTCGAAGAAAAAAAAAAGAAAAGAAAGTGCTCAAGGTCATGACGCGTGCTGATGAACGGACGCATTTTCTAGCCCCGTGCCACCTTCCTCCCCTCCCTCTTGCTTAGAATAGCAGAGAGCTGAGCTAGTTGGTAAGCATTCATTCCAAAAAAAAATTGGCCGCGTATCTGCGTGTTTCGCTGCAAATGTCGTCTAAAGACGATAGAAGAGGCGCTGCATGAGATATGGACGCCATCTGGCAATACGTCGGGAAACATGAGTGCTGTGTTGCGGGCTGGTAGTCCCGGTGCAGCGGCAGGCGAAGATCGGCGGGGACGCCGGCCAGCCAGAACACGCTGTTTGGCGCGATGCGCCGAAGGAGAAGAAACGTCCGCACTCAACGAGTACTCTCCACAAACTCTCTTATTTACACGTCGCCTGGGTAAAACAGGATAACAGGAATGCCAGAACGGCGCCCCCTGTCATTCGTACAATGCAATACTGAACCGAAACCGAAACACAACATGAGCTTGTGCAGGGGGCACGGAGGAAGACAAGTTTCAGCGCAGTCGCATTTTCAGCGCGCCTTAAGAAACTAGGGTTGTAACATGGTAGGGCGAGTAGGGCCAGAAGGACCGTCACGACGAAAACCTGCCTCCTCAGTCGTATTCGCCTGGAACGTTGGTGTGGCTTCGCGTTCCCTCCTCCGCTCCTGGCCTTTCCACAAAGCTACTGCCTAAGTACGAAGGCCCCTACCGCGTCCTACGTCAAGCATCCCCAGTTGACTATATTATTGAGCCTGTTCAATCATCTACGGACCGCCGTCGTCGCGGCCGCCAGACTGTTCACGTCGATCGACTGAAGCCGCATTATGACCCACCAGTTGTACCTGTTCCTTAGGTCGCCAGGATGGCTCCTTTTCCGCGGGGGAGTGATTTGTAACATGGTAGGGCGCAGACAAGAACGCCTGCGAAAGAAGAAGACGAAGACGGTTGTTGTTGGCGCTCGCGCTTGCTCGGCTTGGACCGCTGATCACTTCAGCTGTGACAATCTTTTAATAAACGCGTTACTGTCTCAACGTTAAACGCATACCATCAAGGTCTTTAAAATTGCGTATCTATGTATTTTCTATTAAAGGAACACACCACCTAATACTTACCTAATGATGTTACGCCTCAGATATGCGTAATATTTACTTTTTGACCGACAACGTTCACAAGTATGAACAGCTGTACCAGTTCAAGATGGGTGGGCGGTAAGCAAGTCGTTCAACTTTGGCCGGTTGGCTGAATCGGGTGACGTGCCGACAAACAGAAAGACAGACAGACAGACAGAAAGACAGACCAAAATTTCTGCGTTTAAGTTCCCCAAGAAAGACTATCGTCTTTAAAAGACAGGGCGTGCAAACACGGACACAAAAAAGACGTCACGACACCACGAACGCCTCCTGCGCTGCTTTCAGCGCGCCCGCTGGTACGGAAGGAGAGAGCAAGCGCTTGAAGCGTGCGGCAGATCCCTGTAACTCCGCTCGTGCTTGACGGATTCTAAAAATGTTAGCGGCAGTCGATTCGCCAGGCAATAAGCTCTCGTAATGAAGCCATTAGACGATTACTTAGAAGAGTTTTGCAGGGCCCCTTTAAGAACAAGAGGTATAACTTATAGAAGCTTGCGCGAGTTTGTCACAGCTCATTGACACAGTGCTCAAAAAGCTCTGAGAGTCTAGAAATTGAGATGACTCGCTTAGAGTGAATAAGCTCAAAGTTCGGCAGGTGTTGGCTTGCCTCCCGCTTTTAACAGCTTTCGACTGCAAATTCCATTCGCTCCAGTTTCCTTTCTTTTTGGTAGACAGCAGGTCCCGTTTTCGGTTAATCCTGTCTTATTATTTATTTATTTCTCTCATCGCATGCGTATCCAGCAGACATGGAGGAAGGAATACTAAGGAGAGGCCCTATCCTATTTCAATGCATTGGGCGAAAAGTGTGGCGGAAGTGACGTCAGATTTATGGGGCAAACAAACCGGTATGGGGCAAACAAAACAGCAGACGCCCCGTGGCGTGCTCTCCGCGATGGTTAGCATCTGCGCAGATTTGTAGTCCTGGCGTAAACTTAGCGCGTATTGTGCGGTTCGCACGCAGTAAAATGTTGCAAGCAGACGTTTACCAGGCTGTTCGTGCGTGGCAGGCCCGAGCGCTGCGTGCTGAAATTCTTCGTGGAGCATTTTTGTGCAACAGTACAGAACACCGGTACGTGCCGTGATCAAAAACGTTCAGCCCCTGCATCATCGTATTCGAACTAACCTAGCAGTGATTTACGCGTTCTGCTGGGTGTTAGGCCTTCCCTTTCTCGTAGCCCGATTTCCCGATCTGTTGCCGGATTAGCGGTTCTTTGTTCGTGTATATGGAGTGAGCGTAGTAGCTATTCGGCGCAATGCCAACCTATAGTTGACATAACTTCACGTCGAAAAGAGGACACCGCTGTATTGTATACGCGATCGTGCACGTAAAGTTTGTAATTCCAGTACGCACACAACAAGCACGCAGCGAGCCCACACCGCACTATACATGTATCACGTAGTCCGATAACAACATAAGTTTATTGCCCTTTCGTTGAACGACACAGCCTCTAAAAACGTACGATGCCTTCGACGCATGTTATGTACGGCGCGCGAGACGCCAAAAAAAAACAAAAGTTCACGTGTGTTCTGAGTTGACACAATGAGTAAGAAGCAACAGAGCGCACATCCGAGAGCTTCGCATGCAAATACCATGCATTAGTGATCAGCAATGAAGCGAACGGGTACGTACACATGAAAAGTGACACCCGGTACTTTCCGCAGTGCACGCGATTTGCACCGGGTATACGCAACCATACGCAACAGCCGGGCATTGCGTAGCTTTCCTAAAGAACACGCACAAGGAACAGCATGCGTGAATAGACTGCGCCGCGGCGCCGCTTGCACGGCGAAAAAAAAAATGGCTCGAATCGCGCATGCGCTTGCAAACGACACGGCGGAAATCGCGAAATATTTCGAGGCTCCTTCGCTAGGAGGCGATGCGGGTGTTTGCGATGTCGAGGCTTCACGAATGTGACGTCAGGGCCTCTCCTTAGTTTTCCTTCCTCCATGCCAGTAGACACACATAGGTCAGTGTTCAGAACGTCATGTGACGCGGAATCTAAGCTCCCTGAGCTTCGTAAATCGCTCATAAAAGCAGTAAGCATATGCCCTTTCTGACTTCCCTCTTTATATATTTGAAGTTTTAACTGCTGTTCGACGAAGCAGAGGAAAATGAACGTATAATGAGCACTCCTGAAATCCGCGTCGCTTTCCGCTCAGAATCCAGAGAAGGCATTCCAAGTCGCTATTTCAGACTCTCGCGATTCCTTCTGCTCGTAGGATCTTTCTTGGGAGGCATTCTTCAACGCCAAAGAAAAGAAATCAAAGCACAGCCTCGGACAGAGAAATATGCACAGTCGTTGGACGATGCCCTCTCTCTCTTTATCTCGCATCCAAAACGAGAGAACTCGCGCGACCTGAAAACCCCGCGCTGCTGAAAATCGCCTTTGAAGAGGACACTACCACGCACGCCGCTCTTTCCATCGAGCATGTACAGTAGAGCGAAGTGCTGCACTGCCTTTATAAAGTGAGAACTCCAGGAGCAGGCATCGGCGGCAGCGGAAGGCTTTGTTCTCCCATCTCGGCATTCGAAGCCTGCCGTCGCGAGCACAGTTTTTACGGGTCCTCCGAGAGACCCAGGGAACGGCTGCGGAAAAGAGAGCCCGAGCTTGGTTCGGTTCACTTTCAAGGGGGGTTGTGTCTCTGCCCGCCTGGGTGTGTATAGAGGTTCGAGCCGCGGCTTCCTTTTCGCGTCCATCCTACTTCCATTGCCGGCGTTCCCTTCTTCTTCTTCCACCACCGACGCCGCATCGGGTTTTATATCGAATCTCGTTCACTCTTAATCCTCTCCCGACTCCGGCCTCACGCACGAAATAAGCGAGTTTTGCGACGGCTCGAAAAACCATTTTCAACCTCTCAACCTCTTCGCTTCTCTCCTTCAATCTCCCGTTCCCTCTTTACTTAAAAGCCTGAATACCCGCTCGCATGTACGCGGAACGTACGTCTATAAGGAGGGACGGCCGCGCAGAAAGCATCCTTAAGCTCGTATATGGAGTACGTCACTTCCCCTTGTCTCCTCTGGCTCTTGAGCCTCCGCTGCCGGCGAAAGGGGGCTGCCGCCGCCGTCGCCGGCGGCGGCGTAAGATGCTTTTATCGCGGCTTTGTTTTGATCCAGGCCTACGCTTTTTCGAGCTGAAAGCTTTTAAGCGATATACACTACTCGCCACTTTCCCCGGACCTCTCTCTCGCTCTCTCCGTGTCTTCATCGATGTCTCATCCCTTACGCTTTCCGAGGCCTAAGTGGTTTCGGCTCGCCCGACATGTCGCGCGCGATGTTCTCCATTTATCTCTGGGTGCGGGATTCCTTTGTATAGGCTTCTTCCCGCCGTCCATATAGGTAGCCCGTTTTTAGGGGATGGAGCGATGTTAGGGGGAATGGTAACGTGCCCCCCTCCCCCCCTTTTTTTTCGCAGCAACATCGACGCAATACTGGAATACTGGAAATCATGCATGGTTTGTCCACATACGTGCGCCGCGGCGCCCGCATCTACCGTGCTCATGCCCGAAGACCTCTCAGAGACATAACGGATCTTAAATCTTATCTTGTTAGGAAGCGCAAGACTGGACACTCTGAATCAATGGTCTCAGTCACAAGCGCCATTGCTTTTAAAATCCGTTCTTATTATCAACTTGATTGTTACGAATGGGAACAGCCTTTGTCATTGTCTAAATACCCATGTTAGATGCTTAGGACAGTGTCTCCGCGTGAGCGGAGATAGTAATTGTCTTCTCCCCATCCTAGTCGTCAGGACTGTTGTTATTGTCCTAAGCGCAGTTATGAGTGTGTAGCGAGTGAGCACCATGGGCCTGAAAAGGCTGTCAAGTTTTGCGGGCATGATTGTTTCTAGAGGGTTCACGAGGAGCTCAAGGTTTGGCATGGATGAGGAACGACATGGACAGTGACATGGACGAGGAAGGGCGACAGGTGTTTTCTCACTTTCAACTTGCGTTTATTGAATCCACCGCGTGAAAGCACAGCGAATAGCACAGCGAATACACACACAAGCACAGCGAATACAAATATCTACGAAATGCAATCACAGAGGCCTTTCTATCGTATAATTTTTTTAGCCGAGCATAGACGTCACTGACACGCGTATCCCCATGCCGACCATTGCAGAAGTTCTGGAGAAGTTGGAGCCTTGAACGAGATGAAAAATCCTTGAACAAATGGGGTCGCTGGAGCTGCTGTTTCGACAAGTGCTCCTTGTCATCTTCAAGGCGTCATTTTTGTATAATTGTCTCAGACTGTGGTAGTTGTGAGCATGGCCTACTGGAACTCTGGAGTTGCATGGACGTCCCCACTCCAGCGCACATGCTCAAGTTCATTCCTTCTGCCGCTAGGGACGGAACGTATGAGCGGTGTGGCGCTAGTCAGCTCCTGTTTGCCGACATCAGCTTCAGCGCTCGTGGTGATGTTTTCAGCCAGCGCAGAGCGCTCGTATCGTGCAACTATTATACATAAATACAAAATACCTCGGAAATAAAGATATGAAAAGTTATTTAGGAATTATTCTGGTTAGAATGGATGCCTAGGGACACAACATCATGTTGGAAGTCCTACACCACGCAAGTGATCCTTGTCATCACACGGATTCACACGTTAGGCAACCACTATACAATTAATATTTAACCGAACTGCATAGCTTACTTAGGCCTCTGTATAAGTTTGCAAAGACAGTCACATATATGCCAGCAGTTCGTCACAGGATGTGGGCGTTTTCACTTCAACGCCGTCCGAACGGCCGCAGAGTATAGCAGACGAAGTCGTTGTGGAAGCGCCACCAATGGCGAGCGGTCGAACGATAGCTGGGACACGCGCTCCCATAGAAACCCGCTGTCTGTACAGGTCAGGAGTATAGTAGGTCGTGGTTGAGAGAGTCCACAACCGCGCCAGTGTCCCAACTAACGGCAGAATGCGGTTAAAGTGGCGATTACGTGAACGATCGGATCTTCTTTTCTCATTGCCTGTTCACGTATAGTCGCAACTCCCGGCAGCTGAGGACTTCTCATCGGGCCCCCTCTCTCAGCGAGCAGCGTATGCATAGGCGTGCGCACGTGAGGGCTAAGAGGGGTCGCAAAGTCTGCCCAATACTGTTACTCCGTCGGAATTGTCCCGTCATTGTTTAAAGAGCAGGTTTTTGACGGTAATGGCGGCAGAAGGTTCCTGTGGTTGCACTCCAAGAACTGTTTACTTCGCACCTTTACACCTGAGAAGCCATGGGACAAAGGCAGGTCATCGTGAGCAGCATGTCGTCGCTGAACATTCATTTTTTCGCCCATTGTGAAGCATATGGTCTTTTGGACTCGACCAACTGGGGGAGGGGGGCGGGGGGAACTGCGATGAACTTTTGCCCTCCCCCCCTCTTTTTTTTTTCTTTAATGGGGAACCCTGCGCATGCCTATGCGTGTATGAGACCTCTGTCTTCCTCAGCGTCCAGACAGCTGTCACCGGCAGCTGTCCTCCAGCGATCCTCTTCTCTCCGCGTGGGAAAGCGGCAAAATATAAAGGTATCGTGAGCCAAGCCTATACGAAACGTGGCCGAAAGCCTGTCTGCCTTGACAGTCACAGTGCACGGCTATGTGTCCGCGCGGCCGGACTGGAAAGGAGCGCGAGCGTTGGAACGCTCCTGTCCGGCCATGATGTCCGTATGAACACGTTCACCCGCCGCTCGCATTTCTTGTCGCGTGTCTCTCTATGTCAATATACACGACTTCACTTTACCGCGTTATTGTGCATGCCTTCGCTCCTCACTCACAATTCTTCTTCAGGCGAATCTTGGTATAACTCATAGCTTTCGGTGGTGGCGTCGTTCTTTAAAGGGACACTAAAGAGCATAACGATTTTTCTCGCATTAGTAAAGTAGTCTTCCATGATACCAAAAACACCACGCTTGCTGCGAGAAGACGCTTAATAAGCGAGAAAACGCGCAAAAAGAAAATAGAGGTGGCGACGCCACCTTGGAATTCCCGCACCATTTGCCGTGGCGTCACATATTTTTGACGGCGCCTGCTTGTGCCTACGTAGTTCCTAATCGGTTAAATCAAAGTACATTGTCCTCTGAGGGGGCCAGAGACTTGACATAACGAGTTTGTGGAAATTTCGTCGAGCCAGTGGCGCCAAAATACTTTAAATGCTCTTTGAAGTCTTTTTACGTCAAGAATTACAAAGTTCGGCGCGAAATTTAAAAATGAAACTTTGAACTCGGTTTTCTCCTCTAATAATAAACCTATGGTGGTGAAATAAACTACACAAGAGTTCTCCGAGCCCACTTTATCAATATAAACCAATTAATTGTTTCTCTTTAGTGTCCCTTTAAAAGTGTGTGAATGCGAGCCACTTGGCACTTATCCACAGCTGAAAACAACGCAAGGTAAACACAGACACGATGCACACAGGACTTTATAATCTCCCCTCCACCGTGTGCTCCATTTCAATGTAGATTCGCGTGTTTTCACAATAAACCGAGCAGTTGGCAGTCAGCGCTAGTCCCGTTTACCTTGAGCTGTTTTCAACTATGTAGCAATCTTTCTGTTGAAACGTTGCGCTAGCTTCACTTTCCATCTTATATGAGAAATCGTACCAGCAACTTCACGAAGTGAACGAGGAACTGAAGAAGAAAGTCTTCCAGTGATACGCAGACGCGCATCCCTGCGGTTACCACCAGATATACTATATACCACGTTGAGCTCCCCTCAGAACCCATCTTGCGAGGAACAATGGCCGCAACTCGGCAGTGGGGACAGCCCTCCTTCCGCTCATACACAGTGGCGATGGTCCGGCTCGCCTCGCATCTTTGCGATGAAAGGGAGCCGGCATTCGCCCCGCCCTCAGCCGTGGCCCTGATGGCGAACTGGGAACAAAGCCTCCGTCCTGGTCCCTTTGTGTACTTGTATGTGTGCGCGTCCGAGACGTTCGAATCTGCCGCCTCGTATCCGCCTGCAGTGGTAGAATCTTGCGAAGCCCTTTACACGGTACCACTGCGGAGCTCTGGAAAGAAAAAAGAAAAAAAAAAGCCACGCATTTGTACGCCGATGGCGACATCTCGGCTGTAAGGACGAGGAGTTGTAAATGCGGTGTGGCATCGTGCGCGCGAGCGTGACACCTAGCTAGCAAGAAAGTTGAGAAACGTGTACGAGATTACTTCACGTCTGATGCTGTGGTTGACGTCGAAATTCCGAACCTATAGCTACATCGATGCTATACCAAGACATAAGCGAGCGAACGCACACACACACACACACACACACGCACACACACACGCACACACACACACACACACACACACCACGCACGCACGCACGCACGCGCACACACGCACACACACACACACACACACACACACACACACACACACACACACACACACACACACACACACACACACACACACACACACACACACACACACACACACGCGCGCACGAAATGACCCCACGCCGTTCTGAAGTTTCGTTCGCTTGGGGTCTTCCGGTCCGTGCTGATTATTCGAAAATTATTCGGTATGCCGAACGTGAACTCAGCGATTCGTTCTTCAAAGTTTGCGACTATTCGCATACCCCTAATGTTGTCTTGCGCTGGCTAAGAATGTAATTCTGGCAATAAGAGTATTGGCGGCTATAATGTTAACCAGTGTTGGTCAGTATGACAGTTAATGTAGGTTAGTTTTGGTATAACGTTGGTATAACGATGGATAACGTTGGTATAACGATAGTCTCGGCAGCAGAGTGAAATAACCACTGAACCGTAGCACAGTGTACACGCAGGTAGGAAAAGCAAGAACGAAAAAAATATATTGTAAAGTGATGCGCAGTCCACAATATTAAATTTCCATTTGTAAATTACCGGCGCCCCACGTCATTTTTTTTTTCTTCTCGGGATGTTTTTACGCTTGTGTATACTGCTTTCTTCAGGGTGTAACCGACGAAGCGGGTTTTAAAATTTTCATCATCGCGCACGGCCGCACTCTGAAATGGTTTCGAACGCCCAGGAGGACCGGGCTACTATCTGCTGACGATAAACGCCAGATCGCCGGGATCGGAAAAGAACTCGTACTGAGAAAACAAAAACAAAAAAAAACGAGAAAGATCGATGGCGCCTTAGAACCTTAATACCGGCGCGAATCATTAGTGCACCGTCGCCCTGCTGTTCCGGAACATTGCTGCACTAACGTGCGCGCTGGATTTGGGTCATGACCCGTAGAAAATTAACGGTTTGGCACCGTCTATAGTGCCGGACGAAGAAGCTTATCGCACCCACTTTTTTCCTTAATATTTTAACGTGTAAGTGTTTCGCAGTGATCCACGGAGAACGTACCGACGTCGCGGATGGAGGTCGGTAAAAGGGCACGCTGGTTTTCTATAGCGTCGGCGCGAGATGTCTCCTAATTCATACCCGGTTTCTACGTTTAGTCTCTCAAATAACTTCCAGCTTCTAGTTCTAGGTCTCTCAATTCACTTCAGGTTTCTGCTTGCAAGTTGTCCATTTACGTCCGCCTTCTAGCTCCAGTCTCCCAATTCACTTCCGGTTTCTACTTCGTCTCTCATTTCATTTCCTGTTTGTACTCTAGTCTATCTATTCATTTCTGGTTTCTGCTTCCAACCTCTCATTTAACTTGCGGTTTGTACTTCGTCTCTCATTTCACTTCGACTTTCTACTCCAGTCTGCCAATTCACTTCCGGTTTATGCTCCCAGCCTCTCCTTTAACTTCCGGTTTCTACTTTCACTCTCTAATTCATTTCCAGTTTCTACATCAGTTTGTAAATTCACTTCCGGATTCAACTTCGTATCCCATTTCACTTTGTTCCTACTCCATTCTGTCAATTCACTTTCGCTTTCTGCTTCCAGTCTCTCAATTCACTTCCGCTTTCTGCTTCCAGTCTCTCATATCAATTCCAGTTTCTACTCCAGTCTGTCAATTCACTTCCGGTGTTTGCTTCCAGCCTCTCATTTCGCTTCCGGTTCTTGCTTCCAGCCTCTCAATTCACTTCCGGTTTCTACTTCCACTCTCTCAATTCGCTTACAGTTTCTACTTCCAGTCTCCCAAGTATTGCCGCAACTATTTCGACGTCATACTCATGTGTCGCTGACTGGTTCAGCAGCTTTGCGAACGCAGTCGCGGAGATGAAGGATCGTTCACTGAGCGATGCCACCAAAACGGATGCTATTCGGGAAAAGCGGTCCATCGCGACCAAAATGGTGGCGCGACCTCTGGATCAGTCGCCGGTGTGAATGCGTCCTTGGACCTAATTCGTCTATACAGGGCAAGCCTATAGGCGTGTCCGACCTCCGATATCCTCACGAGAGGCGTTAGCTTTTTTTTTCTTTGGGCGTTTTTGTTTCTTAGTTATTTGGGGCTCCCTTTTATTTTCTGTGTGTTCTTGTACTAGTGTCCACTTCCCTTGGGACCGACCATCGTTAGAGAGGTCCGGCGTGGCGGCGTCCCGATTCCCATGAGTGGAGCGACCGGCCTTCCAATCTGGGAGGGTGACCAGGGCGCGCCCGTGGGTCAGAGCCACGTTGATCACACAGTTAATGCGGCCGCCGGAGTTATGCACCTTAAAAGCGCCCGTTACTCTTGGCGCTTCGAGCTTAAAACTAACTGTGCTCATTACTAACTATTCTCATTAACTATGATCATCTCTACGAGAATTATCATTCAGCACGAGGATGAATGGTTCCTGCAATATTGTCAGATTGTGGCAATTGGAAGCTTGTAATACGTGATCATCGTTGGTGTTTGCGATAACGTAACGGTCAGGTAGGCTAACTGTTGAATATTCTATCTCGGTATTTGTGATAATGCCACACGGTCAGGTGTGCTCCGGCCTAATTGTTGAATGTTCTATGTCTCTGCCCTACGAGCAGTAGATTGGACGTTCTGTTAGAACCACGCAGACAGTGTCGTTCGTCCCTGTCCACTTCATTTCCATAATAATCCGCTTTCTTCGATTGACTCGAAACGCACGCGCGCTCAATAAGAAGTAACGGTAACAGGTAAAACGCAATAATCTACTACGATGAAGAGAGACGGCCGTGGACCCCGTTACAAAAGAGCGAAACTCGGCACAGCTAAGCCGCCAACCGAAGCGGAATGCAATGTCTTCGTTACTTGTCGTCGTGTGCGCAAAATTAATACCGAAGCCAGCGGGAGGGGTCCAAGTTATATTATTGTTTCTAATACTTATGGGGCTTCATTATTGCAAGCTGAGAGAGGGAAAGAAAGAAAAGGAACTAGCTCATTGTATCAGGAATGGCATTCGAGAAATACATTTCTGTAATTGCGAGAGTTAGGAATGAGCGGAATGAATGAACAAGAACACTAGATATGACTAGAAAAGAAACAGAGAGAGAGGGAGGGAACGGTTGAGCGCAAGAAGTGTGGACATAGAAACGGAATCTCGCGGCTTCGCTTTTGTCTCCAGGCTATGGCTAGTGTTACAGGCTATTCTAATTTTGGCCCCCTCTGTTCCTCTTTTCTTTTCTTTTTTCTTATCGTTTCTGGTAACGGCTGCAATAGCTCGCCGTTCTCTTTCGCCACCCTGTATTTCCTCAGCGCGAGTTATATCTGCGATCGGGCTCGGAGCTACTTCAAGGCTTCGTATGCGCCTAATCCCGTTGACGATTGGTCGGCGATGTTTTAGTCTTCTTTGGTTTCGATTTGCTTCGCTTTTTCTTGTTTCCACGTTGAGTTTCTTTCGTTTTTAGTGAGAGACCCATGCAGAAATTAAAACAATGACGACGCCGGCCCCCGTCGTGGTCTTCTTGTTTGTCTTCTGTTGGCTGCTTAAGAAACATTGGCTACGAGTCTCGTTCGGGGGGAGGAGGAAAGAGGGAGCGAGGAGTTTTCGAAGCTCATTGGAATCGGTCTTTCTTTCTTTCTTTCTTTCTTTCTTTCTTTCTTTCTTTCTTTCTTTCTTTCTTTCTTTCTTTCTTTCTTTCTTTCTTTCTTAATACTTATTAAGGATTTATTACGTTCCTCATCGCAATCTGAAAAACCAACCTAATATTTTTCTTCGCCCTTTGCGTCTCCCGTCTATTGTATTACGTTTCGTTTCTTTCCGAGGGCTGCGCGCAAATGAACTGTTTCTGATTCAAATTGAAATAACAGCTTTCATTATTATTCACGTGGCCTCCATTCTTTTCCTTTCTTTTTTTGCTTTTGTCTCGCTTTTCTCCCAACCTCTACTTTAACTTTGTGCAATTCGATCGTTTACCTCGAAAATGTATGCAGTTCGTGAGCAACGGCTTTTAAGCGAGTGTTTTGTATAATAACGCAGTCTTCGTTTCGAAACATTTGTTCCATTGTCCCAAGAGCACAAGTGTGTTATTTTATTTACTTTTTAATTTTTTGTTAAAGGGGCAGGGGTATTTCGTTTCTGTCGATTCTACGTAAAGCTATGCTGCGAGGATCTCATTGATTTTGTTTTCTTCCTTTTCGATCTCACTCTATCAAAAAGGAATTTGGGACGAGGCTAACAAAGGTCGCGACTGTGCATTTTGCGTAATGCGGCTCGTGTTTCGAAATTCGCTGGAACTGAAGAGCACCTCTTAGTCTCTGGTTGCACGCGTTTGTCCCGACCCGACCTTTTCTCGCCTTGCGCTTGTTGTTTCCATTTTTCTTCTTTCGGAGGTTATGTCGTAATGCAAACTCGGTTTCTTGTTTTAACAGCTCTGCGAATGTCAAAATTATGCGAGGCTCTGTCGCCCACGCGGACTCTATTCAGCGCGTAGTCGAGGGCATGCCGATTCTTGATCGTTGATCGGGGACGATTCCCAGAATTGGAATTTTTTTTCCCGCGCTTATCCGGATCAGCGTGTCAGTGATGTTTCTTAAGTGGAGGTATTTAAGTTCCCGAAGCAATGTTCTCGCTATCTGCTGTCGTCTCGCTTTTCTCTCACGGTCTTTTTTTCGCCTTGAATTGGCCCCTGTTCATCCGCTGCTCAGTCTTTCGGGAAGCGACAGGTTGTGAACCAAAGCGATTTATTCGTCTGGAACATAGGTAGACACGTACTCAATATATTATGTTTAACACTCGTTATGTCAAAATCGCGCAGGTGTATGTTATACGTCGATTATGTTTCTTGTGGAAGCCGAATTTCGTTCGGCCGCCCTAGTCTCTTACTGGCTATGAGGTTTTGCTGCCGAGCTTTAGGTTGCCGGTTCGATTCCCGCACTCTACTTTCGCAGATGCTCTCATGTACTGTACATGAGTACAGTATCGAGCTGGGGCGTAGCCAAGGGGGGGGGGGGTGTTGGGGGGATTCAACCACCCCCCCGAAATTTTTCAATTTTGCTTGCGCATATATACACGCACACATACAAACGCACGCACGAACACACATAATGTATGCTTGAACCACCCCCCCCCCCCCCGAAAAAAATTTCTGGCTACGCCCCTGGTATCGAGAACGCCGGTTGGTCAAACATAATGACGTCCGCGGCATGCTTATTTTTCAAGGCGTTGTTTCCTGTGTGCTGTTCAGTGAACAGTTTCGCGCAGGCTAATTACTTCTTAAAGTATTCGAATTTGCCCAGCAAGGTGCGTTGCCTATGTGATAGTACTTGAAATCCGTAAGTCATGTAGAAACAATGCAGCGCAACTTAGCATTCTTAATGATAGATTGGACATTTAGGGGGGCACCTTAATAATTATGATGAGTAAATTTGAAAGCATTATCTTTCGCTGAGTTTTGTAGCTGAGTTCAGTGTTGCGGCGAAATGTTGTCTCGTACTTCGTCCGCAGCGAATTCGCGCCTGCAGCCGTACAATCGTAAATACCACAAGTGAACGGTTGCAGTCGCAAATAAGCGCTTCTCATCGTAGACGCCCTTTTGGACACTTCGTGTAACGAAGCGTGAATTGTAGATAGAAGAGGGGGGTCAAGTTGTCTCATCTGCACCGGCGCCGCATTTGCGGTGCTCCCAGCCGTCCCCTTCGATTGCTCGAACACGCGTTTGCTGAGGTGAAGATGTTGTGGCCTTAGGTGTAGGCCCGGTTCCGCCGCATCTCCACTCTCTACCCCTCTCTGTTCCCGGCCACTCCGTCCTTTAGCTTATTTATTTCTTTTTGGGGCGTGGCGCATTAGTTATTCGGCAGCGTGACAGTAATGAAGCGACAACAAATGGCTGCCCTCGGTCCTGTAAGCGCGGCTTGTCTGGGTGACGTCGCGCAGCGTCTGTGTGTTCACATTTATTTGTTCACTTACTTTTTTCCTTAGCGGCGCATTACCAAAGACCGGGCCTTCAAATAAAGCGCACAAAAAAGAGGTATTCTTATGGGAAAGAAAAATCAAAATCACAGATCTGTGTGAAGAAACCGCGACGTTAACGCCCGCGCGAATGCCTGGCGTCGGCGAGAACCATGAGAAGCACCGCATTTGGGCGAGGAACGGAGAGATTGCTTAGGTCAGCGACTTGCCAAGCGCCCGAAAAGTAAAGGACGGGAGCTACGGGGCGGGGGGGGGGGGGTGCAGGGCAGGTTGCAGGGGGGCTGTGATGTATCCGACGTGTGCTATGTTGTAATCGCCCTGCGAAAAGTACTTTGCGACATCCCCGCAGCGTAAAAGGTGACGACGCCTTTTCCTGCTCCCCAGGTTGCGGAATTCTTCAAGGAACAGCCCTTTCTGTACAGCTTACGTTTAGGTTTGTTCGGATCCAGTTTAACTGTCGGATCCGTGGCGGCGCAGCGCGATCACTTTAGAAGCTTTTATGTAAGACACGTGGGCGCTGCCGCCTTGGGCTGTTCAACCCAGGTTTTTAACTAAACATGTCGTCACTACGTTTACTTAAAAAGCAATTGGCTTCTTACTTACTAAATTCCTAGGAGGAGCAAATAACCTTTATCTAAAACGGCAAGATTAGGAAGGATCGGCTCCCTTGCCTAGAGGGCAGCCATGAGTCCTCGTGCTTTGGCGGCATCCTCGGCTTGCAGAAGGACTTGGAGTTGCACTTCGGGGCCTGCGCTTAGCAGTGCGGCAGGTTTATGTCTATTTTAACACGAAAGTGTTTTGCCGGGGTCCACCAAGACTTCACTGATATCATTTCTGTCACGGATGTGACGTCGGTAAAAGGCACACGAACAGATGACAAAGAAAAAGCAGCAGAAAAAGTTTCGTTGATTTGGATGACCAGGGAGTCGAACCCGCGACAGCGCGCGAGAGAGTTTCTTTAACGGCCAATGAAGAGCTTCGCCTAGCGGTGCGCCTAGCAGGCTTTTTCAGATTGGTATGGTGAAGAACCAAGTGACGTAAACAGTGTTCGACAGATACGGAACATACAGATACGCTCGGTAGGTGCACAGAGGGGTTAATACAAAGGTTAGTGCTTCGTCTCGCGCGGTGTACTGTTTCTTTAACTGCCCATTTTCAGTCGATCTTATAGGGCAATCGAAGCGATTAACCAATAACCTGTAAGAAGTACGACCGTGAGTTTTTCACGGCGAAGCTGTGTGTAACTAGGCGTTCCTGTAACTTTGGGTACAGCTACCATGTCAGCAATTACGTGCTCAACAGAAAAACCCCTAGCAGGTATGCGCTGTGCCGCAGAAATTAATAATAATAATAATATCTGGGATTTAACGTCCCAAAACCGTGCCACAGCAATTGGGCAAACCCTATTACTTACCACTGGTCCACTAAAAATAAAGAGAAAGAAACTGAATAAATAAGTAAATGTATAAACAAATGAACTAAATAAATTCGCAAGTAAATAAACAGATAAGTGAAATAAATAAGTGAAATGACAAAATAAACTTAACAAATAAATAAATGCGTAAACAAATAAATAATAGGGAGAGAGTGAAGAAATAGAGCAAATGCATTGAGCTTAAACTGACTACGTCCAGTTGGCTACTCTACACATTGGGAGAGGAATAAGGGAGTAAGTAAATAATAAATACATAAGTAACCTTCGTGCTGCACATCTGGCCTATGAAAATCGAGTTGGAAGCACTTTAAGGGAGCGTAGGCTAAATTAGAAAGTGCTGAACCTTTCTTTGCCTTCCATTAAAGTTACGCGTCACCTCCGCTGTGTATTACACGGCTTGCTGATCATCCACCTTCATAGAGTGGAATGGTTCGTCAATTTCGTTCTCCACCTTGGCAATGTTGGGAAGTGTTCGGTCAGTTCATTATCGGGCTTGCATTGATGCCAGTTGACAGTGTTCATTCTGAAGTTCTGACTGAGTTGTCTGATTATTTTATTCCTAGTGCCGGCCAAGCTTGAAGGACCACCACGGACCACGCTCAACGCGTCAGCGGGGACCACATTGGTTTTACGATGCGACGCTGAGGGCGACCCGCCCCCTGTGATAACGTGGTGGAAGGACGGCAAGAGGGTAAGCTATTGGTTTATTTATTTGCGATTTATTCATCGAATAGTGGGCTTCTATAAGGCTTCTATGGACTTATAATGGGTTTCTATAAGTTCTCCGAGCGTGTTTTGAACACCTAAGGCTAAAATCCTGTCATTCGATGTGTTTATAGGCAGTCATATATGGCTTGTTTGAATGACCGTCTAATGATGCCTTCACTGTGACACCTAAGGCATTGTGTTGTCCACAATGGGTGTTTGGTTACCGTCTGCAAAAAGCTTGATGTTTGGTTTTTCCGTAGAACTGTTACGACCCCTGCTTGTCGGGCGGTAAAGTAATTCTGATTTCCCAAACTCAGCATTGTTCAGTTACTCGAGACAGGATCACGAACACTACAGAACGCACGCATACGTAGTGTTTGTTTTCGAACTTCGTTGTAGTGATTTAATTAATTCTCTACGTGTACCCGCGGATTGTTCGGAAGTATTAGAACGTCTCTGCTACGGTATTTTCGTTCTGGTCCCCGAAATTGCGCCCCTTCACGTTAATTGGTGAAACGCGAGCTATTCCGTCAGCATTGTCTGGCTGAACCCACCGTGCGCGCTTTTGCGATGAGTTCGCATAAAATGAAGCGCGGAGATTGCAGTAATGCTGAAGTTCTGGCTGTTGTTTTCGTGCGCAATGTCTGAATTTTGCGGAACTGTGACTGCTCGTTGCTGCGTGGTGAAATTATTCAAACCCGTTTCCTTGCCTTCGAACCTCTTGTGTCTTATAATTTGCTTTAAAAGAGAGAGAAGGAGCGTTAATAAAATGAGGTCGCTTAGTTGCTGTGGTTGGAGTCACTCTTCCAGGAAACCATTGGCTAGTGCGGCTCGCCGGGCCTAGTCGGTGGTCTCCAGTTGTTTTTCGAAGCCCACTTGGAGTCGCGGCTCCCACGGCGAATAGAGCGGAGGAACGGGTAACCGTAAATGTGTGAAACTCCACGCTTGAGCTCGGGTTGCAGGGGACAACAGAACGGAACCTGTAAAGGAGGCAAGAGGAAAAGAAGAGCACGATGACAGATCATTCTAAACACTCGCGTAGAAGTAGGCCTAAGATTCATTGAAAGCACGTTTTGTTGACCGTTTCGTGCGTGTGTTGCTGCGGTTACTGAGGTTTAGAAGGGATTTTAAACGACAACGACTCCACTCCACGCTTTGGAGAAGGATGCCCAGCGAAACTGTTGTACCGTCTGATCCTACAGACGAATCGGAATTGAACGGTTGAGCAGGCCTTCCCAATTTTGGCAGCGAACACCAACGCGAAGATTGACAGGGCTCTGACGTCGTTCTGACTGTTTTACGTTTTTACGAACGTTCAACTTGCGAGACGTTGCGGTCTTCACCTTCTGCCTCTGCCGTGGCGTTGACGCGAATCAAACCCACGGTCTTGAATTCGACAGAACGACACAGTCCCTCCGCAACTTTAGCTAATGGTCTTGCGGAGACACGGTATTCCGGGAAACTCAAAAAGCAATAGTAACGTCTCTCTCAGTCATGGTTACCTACAGCTCAACCACTGCAACTAAGCTCATATCCGACGCAGGCCGCGTCATATATTGGCATCATTTATCACCCATCGTCTCGCTCCTCCGACGAATTCAGCCGACGCAGTTCATTTGGCAAGCTCTTGTGTCGCGTCTACCGTACTCTCCGTTTGAGTGGCTCACCGTGCAATACAGCATTTTTTTAGCCTTTTCTTCAGTTAGAAACGATTTGTACCGCACTTCCGTCGTTAGCGGTGCAAGACATCGCGCCATGTGACCGCTTCGGGGACCTCGCTGCTGACGCTTTCGAGTCGACATCACGTAAGCTTTGAAACAGGCACGTCACAGCGAGAAAATAATGAAAACACTTTGAAACAGTCGCCTAAGAACGTCAGTTAGTGACAGACTAGGCCAGATTTCGCCACCCGAGGTTTGTTGAAATGAAACTGGAAGAATGGGAGGCCACAAGCCCGCTCCTGCCGAGCGCTGTAACGGGCGATGGGACACAAACCCCGGTCCTTCACGTAATAATACCGGACACTGGACCTCTGGTCAGTCATTTGAGTGGGGCTGTAACCGAGACAAGCTGTCAAGCAGATACACAACGACTTTTCGCGGTAGTGCAAGCTCTGCACAAGTGCACTAAAAACAAGGAAAACGCGTACCACAAAGTTACTGAAAAATAATAATGAAAATCACACGGTCCCTTATGCATTTGCCCAAGGCTGCTCGAAGGCGAAAGCGATCTTTTTCTTCTCAATCGATATAATAACCTCCTCCCCTCCCCCTCCCCCACCCCACCTCCGATAGTTTTCTGCACCTAACGTAGTTTTGCACGGCCTCCGTGCTTAACCCACCTTTGACGAGGCGACGATGTCTTGTGATGACGTCATCATGACGTCACAATTTTTGGCGATGCGTGACGTCATGATGACGCATTATGGTGACGTCATCCTTTGACGATGTCTTGCACCGCTCGTGTTGCCGCCGACGGTCACGTTTCGAGTTTGATGAGGCATCTAAGGCTGTCGCCTTAAAAGTACATTAGATGCTTAAAGGGGTCATGAAGCACCCCTTGGGCTTGTTGAAAAACATCCTGTGGAAAGCTGACACGGCTATGAACTGCTCTGCCAAATATTACAGTCGTGCGCGCCGCTTAAAGGCCACAAGCGGAGCGCGAAGTTGCCGTTTCCCCAGGCACCCTCTCTTCAAACAGAGGCCGGTTCTCACTCTCGTCGGTGGGCGGGGCGTCTGCACGTTGACGTCGCGGATCTACCAGTTTACGTCGCAAGAGACATAGCATGCTTATTGGCCGATAGCCGACGTAAATCGAGAGCGGCGTTCGGATCAGATGCGCTTCTTGCCACGGGGTGCCGCCACTTGCCGGCGCCGCACTCCTGAGTACATGGTAGCCGCACTCGCGCGCGCGAATCACAGCGGGAGAGCGATCGCGTTTCATGACGCGCGCTGACGTATAACTTCTTACCCCCGTGCCATCCCTCCCTATGTAGCTTCTAGTGCGCCCGTCGGTACGAGAAAAGAGAGAAAGCGCTGAGAGCGTGCGCCAAACCCCCGTAACTCCGCTCATTCTTGACGGATTCGAGAAATTTTTGCGGCAATCGATTCGGGAGGCAGTAAACGCCGATACTGAGGTCATTAGATCATTACTTGGAAATGGGGTTCATGGCCCCTTTAAAAGAACCTTAGATGAGGCATCTAAGGCTGTCGCCTCAAAACGTGGTGACGTGGCGTAAGGGCACGCGTTAAGCGCAAGCAAAGCTACGGTACAGCGCAGCCGACTAAAGAGACTCGCCTCATACGCGCGCTTTCGGAGAGCTGAAGCGTTGGGCCCGATACTTCTGCGCAGGAAATAGCGAAGGGATTGGCCTTCGCGGAGAGTTTCGCTTGCTCGTAGAGACTGCGTGACGTAATGCTCTCCCCTGATGCTGTTTCTTTTTCTCCATCGCTTGCACGAGCACGCCAGAACGCGACCCGCTCGTGCGTGGTTGGCAGCGACGACGTGTATCGCTTTTCTCGACGGATACGCCGGAAATGACAGCTTTCCTGAGGTATTCACCCCCCCCCCCTCCTTCTTCCTTCATAGCAGCTATGGCAGCTACTCGTATCCAGTGGCTCACGCAACTCGTTAACCGTGGTGGTCTGCATCCAGGTTGCCGAGCGCGGAGATGGCGTGATTAATTATACGTCGACGTTCGTCTAAGGAATCGAGCTTCGTCTCGTTGCTGCTGCTTTTGTTCCGCTACAGCGGCAAAAGCTCGCCGCGCGAGGGATGCCTGCGCTTATATAGGTTCCCGCGTAGCTTGACTAATGAGCGCAACCGGTCCGAAGGGCGGTATGAAGCGTTCGCGAGACGAATGATACTCCGGCCGGCTTGTTCTGCTCGGAAAAGCAAGCGGGGGGATTTCTTTCGCGACGCCGCGTCTTGCGCGGAAGCCGATGTAACGGCGATACGCGGCTAACGGTGCTTTCGTCGCCGAAAGTGCGATGCCCGCGCGCGTTTATGAAGCGCTGCTTGTTGAGCAGGCTTTCATGGATGAGTGATGTAACACCTCCTGCCGAAAACCATGAGAGTGATTAACTAACTGCAGAAGCTGTTTTATGAGTGAGTGAGTGAGTGAGTGAGTGAGTGAGTGAGAGTGAGTGAGTGAGTGAGTGAGTGAGTGAGTGAGTGAGTGAGTGAGTGAGTGAGTGAGTGAGTGAGTGAGTGAGTGAGTGAGTGAGTGAGTGAGTGAGTGAGTGAGTGAGTGAGTGAGTGAGTGAGTGAGTGAGTGAGTGAGTGAGTGAGTGAGTGAGTGAAATGCCTTCTTGTTTGCCTTAAGCTGTATGAAAGTTTGTCTTTATGTTACGTTCAGAGTGCAGCTAGACAGAAAACATAGTGGTAGTGACTAGATGAATTAATGCGTGAGTTACAGATTTGTTGTACAGGCTTGCTTTACAAAATGACGTTAGTAAGGTTGCTCCCGTGAGCTACGGCTGCTTAGATCGCGGTAATAGAGAAACTGCAGTTGGCAATGAACTGTACCTTTTTTTTTTTTTTGAACATACGCTACACGCAAGTAAAAAGCTTTCGTGTACCGCAGGGGTCTCAAACACGCGGCCCGGCTCGTACACGACTGTCTTCTTGTCATATTTTTTTTATTTTCTTAATAAGTTTGTTCATGAGCTACAGTCATGTTTATGACTGGTCTGGAGCGTTCTGTTCGCGAGGCACCCCATGCGGTCACCATGTATCGAAACATAACCGTGGAACAAAAACTCTACATTTCAGGATCAGCGTCCACATTTCGATCATTCTGGAGATCGTTATCGATGTTTCTCGGATCTTCACTTCAAACCTCCTTCAGAATATGACCCATTTATGAGATATGGGAAAGTACTTCTTTCAGATAACAACGTTACCTAGCTGACATCTTGTCCAAGCAGACGTGCGAGTTACACGCACGCACGCACGCACGCACGCACACACACACACACACACACACACGCGCACGCACGCACGCACGCACGCGCGCGCACACACACACACACACACAGACAGACAGCCGGTCCAAGTGGAAAAATATATCTGATAACGAGTATTTAATTCGACGTTTCGATAGAAAGCATCTGTCTCCTTCCGAAACGCGAAATCTTTCCTCTGCAGTTTTGCGGAGAATGTTGTAGTGAACCACTCTTGCACTCGTGTAGTCTTCCACGTTATCTAACTTAATGACTCGTGTGGCAGACGTTGCCATAAATGACTGAACTCGCAGGAAACGTACAGCGTAAGCTCATCAGTGAGAGATTTGGAGCACGTTTGACTTTGCAAGCGAATCCGCGGGTCTTCACCATTCCTCCGTTAGTGGACCCTTCGTGACAGCGAGTCTCTATTGGGCCACCCATACGCGTTTGTCTGTTTTTATCGAAGCTCTTCATGCAGGGCACGTGATCACGTGGGGTCTGTATATCTATATGCCTCGATGTCTCCTCCCAGCGCACGGTGACAGGACGTTATAGTAAATGGAGAATCAATAGCTCAGCCCGCATCCAGCGCTTGCGATGGATCAAGAAAGACACAAAATGTACGTTGGCAGACATGATAAATTGGTTTCTATCTCAAGCCGGCCAGAACCCCTGACCGCGCGTTGTCCTACGGCATGGTCTTAAGTTTGCTTCCCCAGGTGACAGAGTCTCGGGAGCGCGGTTACGGCTCTCACCCCGCGATTGACACAAAGCGGCGAAACGTAAGATAGAAGCGGTTGAGGGGGCGTCGCCCGCGTGAATTCATTAAAATTCAAAAGTGGCTCCATCAATCCGCCTTGCTCCGAGTCGTTGATCCCGTCCATTCATCTCTGGAGACCTTGAAAAACGTACGAGAAAGTAGAGAGCGAGAAAAAATGGAAGGTGAAGGAGAGGAACCGATCACTGTGGGGCGTCACAACGGTCGCAGATCGGTGGAAAGATTGTCCGCCCACCACGCCGGGTTCACAGGGCACCCCGGAGGTTACAGTCCTCATGATGATTTTTTTTTAAATACAAGTATCTTAAATAAGCATCGGAAGGCGGGCCTCTCTAGCCTGAAATATATCTAAATCCCGTATACGTCACTCATGCAAGACTTCGTCCCCTTTGTGTTTGCTGGCAGCTGTTATTTCGCATTGAGTTTTCTCTTGTTTTGCGTTGGTTGTTGTCGTTGTTGGCTGTTATTGTGGCTGCGTGCTTCCTCTAGTACGCGTGTATGCCCCGAATTTTGCAATGAAATCCCGTTTAATACTACGTAACGCAGATTCCCTTCAGACGGCGTTTTTCGGTTTCTCAAGCATCATTCGCCGAGCTAAAATTGGGGGGAGGGAGGACATCTAGTCATGTAAATTAACATGTTACATATTAATTTAATTAATATTAAGTATAGACCATAGCGCGTTGCCAAATGCCTCGGAGCTTGCAAAAAGCCATAACTATTTGGGTAGCCTCTCCTTGATGGACCTTTCCGTTTGACTTAAGTAATTAGCACCACAGGACGAGGGAGTCTCGTATACCGAGTTCTTTTACACATCCTACGAAATCTTCGGCGTGTCTTGTGGAGCACATTTCACTGCCTTGCCTGTTATGCTCAGCGTTTGTCCTCCCTCATGTTCCCATTAACATTCTCGGTGCTGTAGAGACTGTTTTTACTCCATGCCTCGGAGCAACCTCCTTCATTCTGTGTATCACCACGTGCTTGCATGACATTGTGGCAATAAATGATCTTTCTTCTTCCGGGCTAGCTTACTCTTTTGGATGCCTTCGTAAAACTGATAACAGTGTTGGTGCAATCACATGGCATGGGTACCCCGTTCACTTCTACGCGCTCAATCGGCATGCTCACTCAGGCTTCGATAGTATGGCCGCGAGACTTCTTAGTTGCTTCCAGAAGGCATGCGGTGGCAACGCTCCTCCTATCCATCATTTAGTGACCGGAATCGTACGGCAATATCTGCTTATCGTCACTTGTTTTGCAACTCCGATACGTATGTAGGTTCGCAAAGGTGATGCTCATGCAAACAGAGATATACTACAGATCCTTCTCTCGGTATCCTAAAGGGGAATTGTAGCCAGTTGCGATATCCTACGAAGAAGCTTATCACTTCGTCCTTTGTCCTGTCATACACCAGTTCATAAGATAGGCAAACAAGAATGTCATCCCCATACATAAAGCACCTGATCAGACCTAATTTCCTCGGTGAAGCTTCTAACTTTCTGTTAGCTCTTGCCGTGAACAAGTCACACAGCACGTGGACTATTAGTTTAGTGCATGCAACATATCAGTATTGGAGCACCGGGGTGTTATTAGTATATTAGTATTAGAGCACCAGGGTATTAGTTTCAGCCTGTGGGAAGACATGTTAACAAATTCAATGCATTTGCATCGGATTAAGAAAATCTCCGATGCTCCATTACTTGTTCATGGCAAGAGGAAACGGGAGACGGACGGATGGACGGAACCGGTCAAAGTACCTTTGGTTCACTAAGAAATGCTTCGTATTTAAGGAAATTCATTCAAAAAAAAAAAAACGAAGCCAAACAATGCGAAGCGTCCAATATGCAACCCTATTGTCACTGAAACAATGCGCGAGACTAAATGTCTGATAAGTTTACAAGCGGACGTGTCTCTAGACAAAAAGTGCGCTCAACCTCGTATGAACGAAATTCTCGCTACAACGAAACGTTCCCCTCCGGTCCCGAGTGGTCCATTATAACAATATTCCACCGCGTGTATAGTCGCTTCTTCGCCGCCGGGGCGTCACTGGCTGCGCCTGACGCGTTGTCGCCCGGCCTCCGCTACCGCCGCGTTATGGATGAGTTCGGGCGAGGCTTTGATTAATTGCGAAAGCGCCGCCGAAGGATTTGCCGCGCTGCTGCTACCCGCGCCGCCGCGTGTTTAATATAATAAATTATTCGCGCCATGCCCGCGACGCGCGCTTTTCTCCTGTTGATGGTTCAACCTCTCTTCTTGCAAAATCTCGCGAGACTTTGTTTTACTTTCTTCTTTGTTTTCGTGTACGTCGCTAGATGGCTCGTTGGTTGGTTGGTCGGTTGGCAGCAGTGATTGTTCTGCGTCGTCGTCTCGCCAAAGGTCGCTCACTCGTGTAATTGGAAAATTCCTGCACACTCCTCGGTTCTCGGTCTCTCATTCTTTATGACGTCCGTGTCGCCCGCGTGTACGGCCCGCCACCCCCTTCATCGCTGCCATGACTTTGCGTTTATGACTTCTTTCCTTTGTATTTATAACAGGTTTTTTTTTGTCCCTCTGAGCCCTTTTTACTCGTATTTGCTCCGTTGGGACTTGGGAGCTTTCGCTGATGACTCGAGTTTGGCGGTTAATTCCGAGTGTCTGCTTTGATACGAGCACGTGTGTGTGTGTGGGGGGGGGGGGGGGGGGTATGAAGGAGCATGTGGGCTTGTTTATGCGCGTTATTACGAATAGCGACGCGCGGGACGGTAGTTAATCAAGTCGCTCGGATGAGTTTAGCCGTCATAACGGCACGGCGTGGTCGGCCGTTTGTAAACGCTGCTTAGTATGGGACAACCCCGCATGTCCTGCGGGCGCGTTTTTTTTTTCTTGTTCTTTTTTATTCAGCGGCGCTAACGCCAACTAATCACGGGAGCTTCGGATGCTTAGAAAGGAGGTTCGCGTTCCTTTAAACTGGCACGACATGCGTGTTTGTTTTTCTGTAGCCTACGTGACGTGATGTTGCTGGAAATTTTTTATATCTTCTAGTAGGAACAAGAATGAGGCATGATGAATTGGTCTTTCACGTGAACTGAAACACGCGCCTTTGTTTATAGAATTTGGGTCGAAGTGAGTGCCCTGCTCTTTACTGGTATGCAAGTCAATCACAATACATAACGTTGGTTACAGTATACCTTTACGGAACGCACTTCATTCATTGATCCATTTTACCCATCCATTTCGTTCACTCCATTACTCTCATTCATTCATTCATTCATTCATTCATTCATTCATTCATTCATTCATTCATTCATTCATTCATTCATTCATTCATTCATTCATTCATTCGGTCAAGTGAAGGTACCATCTGTCGACAGTATGAACAGTTGTTCCATCCACAGGCTAGTGTCAAAAGGGCTTTTCCTGTAAATGTAAATACCGATTCGTATAGCACATCCTAATTCTGGGGGGATTAGCAGGGAATCAAGTAGTTAAAGATAAAATAGCTGTCGTCACTCATGTTCAAAATGAATAATTAACCTCGTTCATCGGTGCGCTGGTTGAAACGAACGCAAATCACCATTTCAATTGAGCGGCAACGCAGTATCGATTTGCGCTGACATGTTTTCATTCTCAGTTTTGCGCCCATCCAATAAAGCCATCTTACGCGAGCGCCAGCGCTCGCCCTTCGTCACTGCCTCAAACCCCAATGCGCTCGGGTCGATCCATTTGCCAGCTGCCTTTTCTTTTCTGCCATGAATATTCAACAGCTCGCCAGAGCGCTTTAAAAGCCCCTCTGTATATATACTTGCTAGCTGTATATGGTAAGTTCTGCTGATCGATAAGACGAAGTTTTTCTCCTTCTGCCTCTTTGCATCCGCGGTGGAGGATTCACTTCGCAACTGGGTCGATTGACAGCAAGGTTTCCGAATTTCTCTCGCATCGGAAACTTAACTCGTCTCGAATGGATCTATTTTTCTAACAAATCCTGTCGAGACCCGGGTTTCGGCTAATATTCAGGCAAGCGTATAGTGCCTAAAGTACCACGTTATGTTTTAAATCTGCAGAGCAGTGATATTAAACAAAACTGGACAACTGGCGTATTAGATTTCTGGAATATCATCATAGGCAGCAACAGCAGCCTGACTACGCCCACTGCAGAGCAAAGCCCTCTCCCGTGTTCCGCCAATCAACCCGGTCCTGTGCTTTCTGCTGCCGCGTTATATATTCGCAAACTTCTTAATCTCATATTCCCACCTAACTTTCTGTCTCCCCCATCGCGCGCTTGCCTTGTCTTGGAATCCAGTCTCTTACTTTTAATGACCAGCGGTTATTTTGCCTACGTGCTACATGCCCTGCCCATGCCCATTTCTTCTTCATTGCGACTAAGATGTCCTTAACACCCGTTTGTTACCTGACGTTTTCTTGTAGACAATAGAGATTTCTTTATAAGAAATGCATTACAGTAATGCACCTGTCGTCTTCGCAGACAAACTCTACGCTGGGTCCGTATTCGCAAAAGCATCTTACGCTGATGTACGCTCGTAAGCTGAAACTTCAGCCTATCCTGATGCTGGGAAGGAAGGATAGAATTAAGGAAGGAATGAAGGATTGAATGAAGGAAGGAAATAAAGGCAGAAGGCGGGGAGGTTAACCATAAAAGTGTCGAATATCAATAATAAAGCAGGGTGGGCCGAATATCTTGAGTGCTTACGAACGCAAAGCTTTGCGAATTCGGCGCCAGATACTTGGCAGACATGCATATTCTGTCTGCGAGAGAGAGAGAACAAAACCTTTTTAATGAAAACCAATGGTTTCCTCGATTGTGGGAGGCGACGACGGTTAGTCGGCCAGGAGCCCCTGAAGCTGCCACTCAAAACAGACATGCTCATGCATGTCTGTCATAATTGCAACTTCTGAAAAGCGTGTGAGGTGGTGCCTTCTGCGCAGTCCTTCGACATCTTAATGAGTGGAAAGGGACAGTAACGCAAAGAAGTGACACGTAGACAGGACGGGCGATATAGACATCAACTGAGGGTTTTACTGAAGAAAAACGGCAGCGGTACATACTTGCATTTCCTTGGCATGAGATACGCATTTTCCTTGGCATGCAAGGCAAAGGAAGGCGCGCTCACACAGTTGCCAGTTTCATTACTGATACCGAGCGCTTAAAAGATTTCTCTAGCTTGCTGCGTCGCGTTCTGTGTTAGTAGTTGTAGCAATCTGTATTAGTAATTAGTGGTAATCTGCATTCGTTGTGTGTTAGCGCTGAGGCGTTCTGTATTGGTAATGAAACTGATAAATCTAGTATGAACACACCTTCTCTGGCCTTTCATGCCGCGAAAAAAAAATTGCGGGCAGTTCGCACTAAGTCGCGCAAAGCTTGGCACAGCGAAGCACGGGCCCGTCGCCGCTCGTACTTCCCGTCGACCGACACGTCTAGCTTCGAGATGCGCGGCTTCCTCCTCGGTAGTACGCAGCCAGGCTATGTACTATGGAGCGGAGGTTGCGCGCGATGTCCCGTGGGTGGGCGTGGCTTAGCTACTGCGCATGCGCGGCTTGGCCAGGTGGTGCGGTATCTGGTCGCTAGACGACGCGATGCATGCTTCCTCTTTCTTTCTATCGTTTGTTATCTTTCTCTACTTCTTTCTCCCTCTTTCGTTGATGTTCTCTGCCTCTCTTTCTTTCTGCATTTCTTTCTCTCTGTTTCTCATTATTTCTGTGCTACGTTCTACTCTCTCCCCTCCTCATTTCCCTCCTCCTCACCATCACATCTCTCCTCCTCACGCTCACTTTCCTTTCCCAGCCCCTTACTACACTATACCACACAAGGCTATGCTATGCTTTGCTAGCGTGCCTGGGTAGCCGAATGTTTAGAACGCTCGCCTTCGAATGGAGGGTACGCGGGTTCGAATCCCGCCTCGTGAAGAATGTTTTTGTCATCATTGCTCTTTCTTTATATATTTCTTTCCGTGTCTCTGTTTTTCTGTTTCTCTCTCTCCCTCTCTCTCTCCCTCTCTCTCTGTACACGTTCTCATGTAGCCGCTCCGTGGCACATACGCGTTAAGATGATGATAGTTTTCTGCGATCGACCCGCAAGGAACAATTTGCTAAACACTTTCGCTGTTAAAAGCCATCCTAAACGGCACTGGAATTCTTTTGTGTGTGTGTTAACTGCGCTAACTGCTTGTTTTTGTCGGTTTCTGCGCAAGTAAATGCGTTCCCGTTTTTCGTCAGTTAACCCTTCAGTCGATGTCTGGAGCCCATTCTGTCCGTGTGTCTCTTCTCTGTGTTAGTTAAGACGTGTAAGGTTGGTCACCACTAACTAGCCCAAATATTCGTGTTGAATAGGCTACGCAGTGAATGAATCGATCGAACTAAATTATCTCACCGAATCATTTCATCACTACGGTAACTTTTGAGAATGCAGTATCGTATACACGACACAAACTCGTACTGTTTGAGTTTTCTTGGTGAAAATTAAGCGTGATTGATGGGACAAAAGAAGGAACACACAGCTAGGACGAAGCGCTTCGTTTTGTGTGTTCCTTCTTTTGCCTCGTCCATCGCGCTTAATTTGCACCAAGTATGCTCCATCACCAGCTGGCCCTCACCTCGAGTCTGCGAATGTTCGAGTTTTCTTCGCTTTGGAGTTGTTTGTTTCTTAACGATCGTTAGGCTTTGTCTCGACTGCACCATTTTCCGCGGCCGCGATCGCCAGCACGTAGAGCCGTCGTCCACTGGTGCGCGTGAATCCCATGTGTGTGTATGTGTTTGTGTGTCCACATAATAAACGTTTCGCGTGGCGGAGGAATCAATTCGCCGCTTCGGCGAATGGTCCCACCAGCGTGCTGCGAAAAAACTTCGCGCCGGAACCTACATAGGGCCGGGCATTCTCTCACCCAGTCGATACCGTCCTCCTCTCCTTCTATACCTCTTTACTGCGAACTGCTAATGGCCGGCCGTTTTGTCTCGGACACTTGGCCGCAGATGCTTATGGAAAATCGAACGCTCATTCTATTATCCCCGCGGGGAAGAAAAACAGTCGCGCGCCGCCAATAGTGTATGCTCGCGAAAAAGAGAGTCCGCGCGTCGCCGCGCGAAATCAATGCCTCCCTTCCTTTTTCGTTTCCATTCTCCCTCGTCGCGGCACATTTGCCACCGTTTCCTAAACGAGGTATCATTTTCTTCTTCTCCTTTATCTCTTCTTGACGCCCCAGTTTGTTGTTCCTGAGTTCCCTTGTTTGGGTCGTTGATTTAGGACCTTATCTTGGAGCTATACATTTCAAAGCCTGTCTCTACGTTTTCCGTTTTGTCGCGTTATCGAAAATCTCTCTCTCTCTCTCTTTATGGAGCGGAAAGAATTGGTGAAAGAAAATGCATTCCTTCTATTTGACCTCCCCGAAATGAGTCCCAGTATTTTTTTTCAACGTTTTTACTGTTTCAGTAACTATCTAGAACGACGCTCAAATGGACGCTGCGACTAAATGATCTGATTTTTGCCCCCCCCCCCCCCCCCCCCCCACCCCCCTCCGTCGCACGCTCCGAGCTGGCGGGACGAATCCCCCGCGTTCCACTAGAGTAGCATGCGTGAACACACATGCATGTTCGATACTGATCAGTTATACGCACTACGAACACTCGGCGTATGTTAAAGCAGCATTCGGCTTTAGTTTCGACGTTGTCTCTATCTGATGTTTGGTTTCAGTATTCTGCATGTTTGCGCTACTACGTTCATTAACCTTTATGCGTGCAATCGTAACAGTTGATCGGCGTGCAACAATTTTTCGTGGAATTCTGTTGTTTTCCAGGGGAAAAAAAACAGCGCGAAATTTTGAGAGGCACAAGAAGAAGAAAGCACAGCAACAGCGCCTTCTTCGTCAATTGTGTCCTGTCAGAATATCGCGCTGTTTTTTTCCCTGTTATAAGCATGAACCAACTAGCCCAGGCCTCAACTCTAGCCATGCTGTTTTCCGTTCGCATAGGTGTCCGACATGTGTGACGCCTTTGCCCATTTCTCTGCACGGTACTATTTTGCTTTTCTTGCGTGGACACGCTGCCATGTTGCCACCGCACTATCACTGCCTTACTGGGTAGCACAACCCTAATGATTCCCCACTACATTAATACTACCCTATACTGGGTAGCACAACCCTAATGATTCCCCACTACATTAATACTACCCTATACTGGGTAGCACAACCCTAATTCCCCACAACATTAATACTACCCTACTGGGTAGCACAACCCTAATGATTCCCCACTACACTATTACTACTCTACTGGGTAGCACAACCCTAATGATTCCCCACTACATTATTACTACCCTACTGGGTAGCACAACCCTAATGATTCCCCACAACATTAATACTACCCTATACTCATATGCAGCTTTTCTGGACACCAGCGGCCTAGTTCGCGTGAACGACACCACGTGGCGTATCGACCTTAAAGAATTCAAAAGTCCCGCCAAGACGTATGCAGTGACGCCGGCACTAAATAAAAGAGAATCAAAAGAAACGGTGCACACGCCCCGAGACTGTCGCTTCACCGCTCAGGAAAGAGAGCGCTGTGTGTCGGCGTTATCTCGACGGCGACGACTGGCAATGAATTGGCAGTTTTTCTAGATGTGCCATGCCGAAGGTCTGGCCGTTATAGACGCGCCCGCGATGCATCAAGAGAATCATGCTATTTCTTTGTTTGTTTAGTTTCTTGCGCTGGCCTTCACCAGCGGGATATTGGAGCAGCATGCTGCTTTCCGAGTTCTTTTTGAGCTAGTGGAACCATTATGTTTGTGTACGAACAGGATATTGTGGTTGCATAATAAGCGAATTACCTTTGGTGTACCATTTAGGTGTTGCTCGTTGCTCCTTGCGTTACCTCAAATTAGAACTGGATAAGTTTGAGGACGCTAGGAATGAGAGAAAAAAAACCAAGTTAAAGATAGTTTTTATTTGTTTTCAATTAGTTCTTATCGAAGTGTGGCTGCCACGGCCAGCTTGGCGCCGTGAAACGGGTGTGCAAAAATGATACAGTCGTTGAATGATGATATTGTACTCAGGAAAATGCGAACTTGGTAAGCTTTTTTGTTAGGAATGTACGTGTAGTAGAACACATATGACCGACGTGTTGTGTAATAAACTCCAGATCTGCCATCTATGACACCAAAAAAAGGCACCTATCTATCATATTGCATTTCTTCTTTTTCTTTCTTTCTCTTTCTTTTTTTTCCACAGTCGACTAACTCATATGCTGCAGGTGATTGTCTTGAATCCTGTTGCGCAGCTACACCACCAGGTTACTCTAATGGGCTGCAGCTCTCCTGAAGCACTCCTTTCACGTTCTGTGTAGGCGCAGTCTGTTTCAACTGCACTTCATCAAGCGCAAAGTCAATCATGAATCATACTGGTCCAATCGTCCACTTTGATCAGCACAAAGAGTTGCAGAAAAGCGAATTTTGGCGTTTTTGCGCTGACAGCAATGATTGTAATGCGACATAATATTGTAACTATTCCTACAATCTCTGAAAACCACTTCTTTATTCTGTATCACTCGTGATGTAGAATATAAAATGCATTTGACTTGCTCAACGACGGGTCGCAAGACACAGCAGAGAAAAGCGAACCCTTTAATTCCCCTTCTTTCGTTCACTCAGCATATGAAAATTTATTAAGCTGTGAGCGGAGCTCCTTCTGTTGCCATGAAGATGTGCAGGCGTTCCAAAGGAAATTATGCCTTTCTTTCCAGGAGATTCCCTTAAGATTCCCTGACAGGCAAGCCTTCATAGTGCACGAATGAGATGTGCAGAATGCTGTACGCAGTGCGCTGCTATTTACTAAAAAAAAATGCGTTTAAATAATACGCACGTTATTAGGCATTCTCGATTTATTCTGTGCTTATAAAAGAGTAAAGAAGTTAAAGTTGAGAGAGGCGTTGCCCTTCGCGACTGATAGTGAACGCATGTCGAGCAACGGCGCATGCGCGCGGCGCTTTCTACATTGAATGAACTTCTAGGTGGTACACATTAGAAGCGGGAAAAAATGCATTCAATAACGTTTCGGCTGTGGCACGGGCTGCACAAGACTCTGACGAAGGCGGTGTCATGGCTGAAACGATAGTAAAGGCATCTTTTCTTTTTTTTTTTTAGTGAGTGCCACCCGCAAGTATTCTCTCTAGACACACACTCAAACTTATATATATATATATATATATATATTATATACATATTATATATATATATATATACATATATATATATATATTATATAATATATATATATATGTATATAATATATATATATATATATATATATATATATATATATATATATATATATTATATATTAATATATATATATATTATATATCTATAGCTTGCTTGCGGGCCCAATGGGAAGTATGGATCCCCGAGAGCAGCCTATGGCGTTGTTGGCACAATGTGCTAGAGGGACGGTCTGCATTATATATATATATATATATGTGTGTGTGTATATATATACACGGTGTCCCAGCTATCACGCAGCACGATTAAAAAAAGAGGAACGGCGTTACGCGAGGCAAATCTATATACTAGAGCACTGCACGGGCCGGATTTTACGGCCCCGGGCCCAGCCCGAGCCCGGCCCGGCGTACTTGACCATACCAGCCCGAGCCGGCCCGGCCCGGGCGTTCATTACTAAACTAATCCAGGGCGCGCTTGTTCATGACCAGGCCCGACTCAGG